>NC_063337.1:108332029-108343216 GCF_021869965.1 Rhincodon typus | reverse complement strand
CCCCCACACCGGCCCCCACACCGGCCCCCACACAGGCCCCCACACAGAGACTCATTGCCGTCCCACTGGTGCCTGCTCCAGGACTTCTTTCCCCATGTTGGCCCCCACACTGGGCTCACTTCCCCTGTGCCTGCCTGGTCTGGGATTTGCCTCCAGGACTCACCAGCAATGGCCTTCACTCCTCCATTCCCCTCCCGGTAAGTTTAAGTTGAAGTTAGAAAAGAAACTGCAGAAAAAAAGGGAAGAAAGAGTAAAGAAAGAAAGAGAATGTGCAGAGCAGAGGAGCTCCAGCTGGAGCGTCTCACTCTGCTCCCATCTCTGACTCTATGTAAGGATAATTTCCAGATTAGACATGATCAGTTTGAAAAAAGACAATGGAGCTCAGCTTGGAATGTACAAATAAACCATATTTCAGTAGCTTGTTTTGAGCAACAAAGGAGAGAGAAACCACATGGATAGATAACAGCACAGGCACTACTTCACTCTCCCTCTTCCCCTCTTAACCTCAAAAGTCAGCTCCTTGTGAAAAACAACTTCGTTCCACAATCATTCTGAGAACATAAGATCTGAGAATGCAGCCCCTGCTACAGATATAAACCAATTGCTGCACAGAAACTGCTCCTGACTTTCTTACTAAACTGTGCTTATATGTGTGCTTGATCTCAGTTTTGATTTTTTTTTCAGTAGGTAGCTCGGAAAATTACTCTTTGTTTTACTCAAAAAGGCCATGTAATTAATTGGCTTCTTTGTTTTGATGTTGCTTGGTATGTTGTTCAGTGGGTGTGACAGCTGCATGCTAAAAAGAAATTTTTAAAAGGTTGTTGTTACTGCCTCAAGAGAGGATTCAAAGGAAGGAGACCATTATTTCTTTTTTTTTGGTCATATCATTGTGTAGCAATAGAACTGGAGATTCCGAACAGGGAAATATCAGTGGTCTGTATTTTCAGAGGAGCAGAAGTGTGATGGGACAAAGCCAGTAGCCACTATCATAGCTGTCAAAGATTCTAAATAACCTAAAGATTCAGTCACATTTTCACTTGAACTAAAGCAATGTAGACACCTGGCATCCAGTGGACACCCCTATCCCACAATACACGGCATTCCAGCAGCCAATAATTCATCCTCTGCACAGGTTCTCATTGCTTTTCTTTAACCCTTTCCCTACTATCTTCACAAATCAGAAGGCCACTTGGTAGATAAGTCACAAAAGGGCAAGGCGAGGCAATTGAACAGTAAAATGCTATTGTGTTTAATCATAAATCAAAAATGTGACACTGTGTTCAACACTGAAGTGTTATCCTGATGTAATTACAAATCGGTTTCCTTCCTTTTTCTATTCCTCTGGGTGCTGCTACCCCATTGGCTTTAGTTCACATTCCTGCTCTGACTCCTCAAGATTCTCTTGTCCAATATCTGCAGAGTTGTGGATGGACATAGAGATGTTAAACACTTGTGCAAAACATTTGCAGCAGTAATGCAATGTGGAAAAAATGTGACAGGAAGAATAGCACAGAAAAATATTTAAATGAGGAGATTCTAGAGGATGCTATGTAACAGAGGGATCTGTAGCTGCTCAAATCACAAAAGGCTAGCAAGTAGGTACAACAGAAAATTGGAAATGAAATGAGATGTTGGCCTTTATAACAGGGAGGTTTAGAGAATAGCAGTGCTTGAGATGCTGCTACAACTGTTTAGGGTGTTGGTGAGACCTCACCCAGAGCACTGTGTACCACTTTACTTTCCTTAATTATGGCAAAATAAATCAGCATTGGAGGAGTCCAGAGATGGTTCACTAACTTGATTCTTGGGAAGTAAGCATTATCCTGTGGTGGAAGGTTGAGCAGGTTGGGCCTATGTATATTACCATTTCACAGAATGGGAAAAGATCTTATTTAAACAGATAAAGTTCTGCGGGGACTTGACAGGGTAGATATAGAGAGAATATTTCATCTAATGGGAAATTCAAGAGATAGGGAGCATTCTATCACTGTTAGAAATTTCCTATTTAAGCTGAGGATGAGAAAGAATTTATTCAATTGTGGATCTCAACCTTTTGAATTCTTCACCTCAGAGAACTGAGGAAGGTACCCTGGAACATTCGAGACTGAGATAGATTTTTAATATTTGTGTGAAGTCAAAGATTATTTGTGGGACAATGCGTTGTAGCCAAAATCAGATCAGCTAAGAACTTATAATTGGAAAGAATATGATGTATTCTTACTCCTATTTCTTATATTCCTGTGTCTAAAAGGCCACCATTTATTTTGTACCTCTCTTTGATGTTCCACACTCTCTTGTGAGCAGAGAAAGGAGAGAGATATGTGAAATAAAATGCTTTCAAAAGATGGAAGGACAATGTTTGTGGAGAGTTACTGTGAGAGGTCATTATAGCATTGCATTTAGACAATGGTGAATGTTACTGGTAGTGAGACCAATGGGAATGTGCAGAGTTGTTGCAACATTAAAGAATGTGTGAACGTGAGAAATCTGTTGTTATGAAGATTGATGTGCATGAGAGGTTTGAGAATGCAGAATGAGGGAGGTTGAGATAAGATACAAATCAAGATACCATTAAGTCAGTCATGTCACTCATTTTTACTGCTCTGGTTAACTCTCATTGTCCCATACACCTGCTCTGCTCTGTCACTTGCAGCCATCTCTGAAAATTTTTAGATAAGGGTTTCTTCCTCCCATCTACAAGGAACTAATCTCTGTGGGTCTTTATAGCCCACAGCGGAATGTCCAAACTTGTATTGCTGAAGCATGATGTTTTGCTGTGTTATGCCTCAATTTCTGCAGCTTCTGGCTGTTTCTAAAGTCCTTTTCCTTCAGCTTCAGCTCTGATCCTTGCTTAGCCCCTTCACATACTTCAACTGAAACAGAATGCTGTGAAT
This sequence comes from Rhincodon typus, assembly GCF_021869965.1. Classification (NCBI taxonomy): domain Eukaryota; kingdom Metazoa; phylum Chordata; class Chondrichthyes; order Orectolobiformes; family Rhincodontidae; genus Rhincodon; species Rhincodon typus. The sequence continues at coordinate 108,340,322 of NC_063337.1, read as the reverse complement.
CATGATCGTTTCTGCTCACTCTTAGTCACTTCAAAATCAGATAACAATATACTGGCCTCTGACAAATGCTGACACTTTGTGGATCCAAAAACACTACCAGGCTCCCCACAGCAAGTCAGCTGTAAAAACAAAAGTCAGCCCCAATGTTTAATTTGTAGTAATTTGATCATTAAAGCAAATACCACTGCAAGTGGAATTTTCTGTTGTACAGCATATTTCATTATTTATAATCAGCAATCATATCAAAATCTTCATTGTGGTTATGGGATGTACTTTTCTGTGTGCATTTTAAGTCAACACAAAATACTAATGTTGGTTTTGGTACTGTGTTTGCCAACTGACAGCTTCAAGCTTCAAGCAGGTAATTTACATGAAAAGAACACATATCCGTGGTCCTGCTTTCTCAAAGGCTATAGTTATCACTTAATTGTTACTTTCTCAGTTGCTCAAAGAAAGACTGCACTTGTTATACTTCAGTAGATAAATCGATGGAAGTATAATGCTACAGCTATTTCTCATGAACAAGAAAATTAAGTCTTCCTGGTGACAATCTGTCATATGTTCATTGTGACCTAAAAGTTTTGAATTTGAAAGTGAGAGAAACTAAGTTATGGCACTGTTAGAGCACAAGTTTTAAATAAACAACAGTGCTTCTGTTGAAAGTACTCACATAGAAAAACAGAAGCCTTAAAAGGCACTATGTCAAGATCTCTATCCACAAAGATTTCATGGATATATGGTATAACCATTTGCCTTTAGTGACAATTGTGAGGAATATCCGCTACTCAAACTCTTGTAAAAAAGGAACCGCAGACGCTGGAAATCAGAAACAAAAACAGAAATACCTGGAAAGTCTCAGCAGGTCTGGCAGCATCTGTAGAGAGAAATCAGAGTTAACATTTCGAGTCCAGTGACACTTCTTCAGAACTGAGACATTCTGATTTTGTGTTTGACTCAAAATGTGGTTATTACTAGGCTATAGGTCGTTTTCCTTGTAAAATGATACTGACTCAAAGACACATTTCATTGACAGTAAAAGTTAATTCTCGATCATCAAGAACTATTACAAAGAATTATTTTCCAGGGTAAGTTCTTCTGAATAATTATTCAGAGCATCTACCAATCTTTGATTTGTCTACAGAACACAGGAAAATGAAGACTTGTTCACATGCAATTCATTTCTGGGATGTGAGTGTTGCTAGAAAAGGCCAGTTTTTGTTGCTCCCTCTCTTTTGTTGCCCTTCAAATGGAATAAAGCCCATTAGGCACAAGAGACTTAGACGAGAAGATTAAAACCAGTAAGTCAGATTTCACTACAGTTCTGCAGAACTATAGAATGGCTTCATTATTTCTGTACGTCTACCGCCTTTCAAGAAAAGCAAACATGTTACTTGTCTTCCCAATTTTCTCCTATAGCTACATGCTGAATTTCTGGTGAAAATCCTATGAGAACGCAAGCTTTGGTAAGCTTTGCGGTAAAACCTAATGAGAATTCTCATGACACCCATTTCAATATCAAAATCATCTTGCTCCATATCTGAGATAACAAGGTGTAGAGCTGGATGAACACAGCAGGCCAAGCAACATCATAGGAGCAGGAAGGCTGACATTTCGGGCCTAGACCGTTCATCCAGCTCTACACCTTGTTATCTCAGATTTTCCAGCATCTGCAGTTTCTACTATCTTTGCTCCATATCTTATGCTTTTCACAAGCAGCATGATGAGATTCTAACTGGCACAGATTAACACTTGCTAAACTGCCAATGTCTGGGTGGGATGTTAATGCTGTAACTCTTCTCATTCATTTTCAGCCTCTCATTTTACCAAACTCATCAAACAAGCTAGACATCGTGAAGGATCAATAAAGAAATTAGAATGTGTTCCTGGCAGATTCAGCTCACTACTTGGTCTGAACGACCTCCATGATGGAAACTGGGCACTAACAACTCAGGGCATACAGTATGGGCTCCCGCCAAATGCATCTGACATGTGCCAGTATCTCAGAACCATCATGGTATATCCCTCATTCACCTACAGGCTGTTTCTGATCTTTAATCCTGCCGCTCAGTAACTGTCATTGTAAAGCTACAGCAAGGATACTGTGCGTTCAGGGATACACCATCTGCTCAGGGCCTGCACCAGGCTGTACCTCCGGGCTCATCTTTCATCATCATAGCACTTTCTCACTCTGACAATGACCCATCCTCGGCACTGCAGAAGCACAGGCTTCCTGATCAAGAAAAGCTGGCCAAGACCCCAACACCTATCCGTACGATATTCTTGTAGTTACAATCTGTCAACTTGAAAACACTTCATTTACCTGAATCAGAACGCTAACTCTGTTTCTTTCTCCATATATGCAGGCAGACGTGCTGAGTTTCTCCAGTATTCTCTGTGTTTGTTCAGATTTCCAGCATCTGCAAGATTTTGCTGAAATAAATACCACCCTTTATTATTGCTAAGATTCCAATCCAAAGTAAAAATATTAAATGACTCCCTATCATGAATCTGTATCTTTTCCACCAGGTTTTTTCTTCTGTCCCCATTATACATGAAAAACAATTTGATATTTAAAGCTCTATTATATCATCACCACCACATCCTTAAAGATAACTCAGGACAGGCAATACTTGTCCAGCCAATGATGTCAATAATCCATAAGTGATTTAAAAAAAAACATTCCCACAAATTTTTTTCATTGTGTGTAGGGGAATGTATGATGTGCAACAATGGTGCAATCTTTCAGTGCCACACTCAAATATTCAATTAGCTTCACACATTAAATCATTCTAACAGAAACAAAGTCACTTCCTAACCAGCCAGGAATAGCTGATTTTGGGAGATAGCTGCTCTCAAGTCTGAGTAACACATGTGACATACAATTTGGCTTTTGTTAGGCTTTGTTTCAGATCTTAATTGTTAATAATTTGCATTTTTCAAAAATTAGACAACTGTATGAAGCTATTTTGTAGGAAAGGAGGTGGCCATGCTGACCTCAGTGATCAATGCATCAGTCCTTGGTTTACTGCATGTGTTGGCAGCACATTAGCTGATATTTCAGTGTGAGTCAGAAACACAAGAAGAACAATAATTGAGAATAAGAGTGATCTTGCCAATTATTGGCAGCTCCAACCTAATGTTGCAAGTTGACTTCAGATTGCAAAATTCTGTAATAGGCTGCCTACTGACCTGAAGCAAACAGAAGTCTTTCCATTGGCATTGGCAAGTAGACGTGGGAAGATTTGCAGATACATTCCGGTGCCTGTTAATCTCTCTGGCATGTTCTTTTCATTTTTAGCAATTAAACGCTGCATTTGGGAATGAATTAGAAACAAATTTACCGTAATGAGTAAATGTTTACCTCAATTACAACACTTCTCCAAAATTACAAATATTAATTGAATTTTCACATTTTTCAACATCGTTGCTATTAAAAGCTGTACTTTCCAATACATTAGAGTAAATAATGCAACATACAAGAATCTACTTTACATCATCCTCATTCAACAGTTATTCAACTTTGTCAGCCATTACACAAGGATCTTTGATGCTGTGTCAATCAGCCACTCGTCTAAAATTCCATTTTTTATAATCAGGTCATGAGGTGAAATACGTCTTTCTTCTTTTTAACCCTTTCTCAGTTGGTCACAAGATTATTTTTTCCTTTTAGCACATCGTTGTCACACCTCATTTCAAATATAATACAAAAGAAAATGAAGGAGCCAATTATCACTATTGATGACTTGTTGAGTTGGTTCTACAGTAGCAGCAGAATTTACAGCTCTTTACGTTTTGGGTAAATGTTTGCTTTCCCAGTTTGCTTTTCTACCCAGCTACTGTTTTGCTAAATGTTGAGAGAGAGAAATCGAAGAAGAGAGAGTGAGAGAGGAAGAGAGCGAGATAAACGAAAAGAGAGAAAGAGTGAGTGTGAAAGAGAGTTCCACCTCTTGTTGTCACAAATTCATCTTTCCTTCAGCCTACTGTTGTAAAGCAGCTTCTGAAATGTTGTTCAGTGTATATTCTGGAGTCTATTTCCATTGTCTTTCCAAGCTGACTGACTGGCAGGAGAGCCTTTCATCTCCCAATCTAGGAAATTTTCAGTCACATGTGAATATAACAGGAGATGTAAAGTTATTGATACTGAACCAATTTCAAGGTAGAAGGCTTTATTCATTCCACATGGATTTCCTCAAGCTTGTCTCGATCTGTTGTCAGCTGTCCACTGTAGCCATTCAGGTTTATGTTTCTTCCACTTTAAAAGTCATTTTAGTCCATGGAAGATTTCAGGTAAAACAATCAAATAATTTCTGTTCAAGAATGCATAGTTACCAAAATTGTCAAAATCTCCATATTAAATTTCTGACCTTCTAGTTGTACCCATAACCTTCTGCTCCATATAACCTTTGCAAATCCAGGCAACTGAAAAAAATGCTTCTTGAACTTGAGAAATAGATAAGTCTGTGCTTTGTTCCTTTTTTGATCTTACTCCATATGGATTTATTTTTGATATTTCATGTATGCTTCAAGATTGCTCAGCAATAATCTTAGGAACATAGAAAAATAGAAACATAAAAGATAGGATCAGGAGGAGGCTATTCAGCCCTTCGAGCCTGCTCCGTCACTGTTCACAATCATGGCTGATCGTCCAACTCAACAGCCTAATCCTGCTTTCTCCCCATAACCTTTGATCCCATTCAACACAAGAGCTTTGTCTAGTCATCTCTTGAATACATTCAATGTTTTGGCATCAACTACTTCCTGTGGTAATGAATTCCACAGGCTCACCACTCTTTGGGTGATGAAATGTTGCCTCATCTCCATCCTAAATTGTCTACCCTGAATCCTCAGACTGTGACTCCTGGTTCTGGACACACCCACTATCGGGAACATCCTCCCTGCATCTACCCTGTCCAGTCCTGTTAGAATTTTATAAGTTTCTGTGAGATCCCTCCTCATTCGTCTGAGCTCTAGCTAAAACAATCCTAACCTAGTCAATCTCTCCTCATACGTCAGACCCGCCATCCCCAGAATCAGGCTGGTAAAACTTCGTTGCACTCCCTTAAGAGCAACAGCGTCCTTCCTCAGAAAATCGCTTATTGTCAGTTATTCTGGAGGCTTTTTTAAAATCTGCATGAAAATCTTCCCCTGTTCTTTAGAACAAAAGTTGCCCTATTTCTCTGCTCATGACAATATTTATGTTATGCTTCAAGTAAAAATAAGAGGTTAGTTCCAATGTGGTCACAAGTAATGATATCAGCATTTGAAGAGTTCCTGAAATTATCTCTCCCTTTTGGTTCTGTTATATATAGTGTGCCCTGTCTTCATTTACATAAAACATGTGATCTAGATTATAACATTTGGTTATTTGTCATATGCATAAATTTTTCATGCATATTTTGCAAACACGTTCATTCCTTGTTTTGCAGTGGCATAATTCTACTGACAAAATTTAGTATGTGTCATCTTGGCACTTAGCAATGAATAAAATAGTTGGTATATTTATTGTTAGAGCCATTTATAGGTTTAAAAATATTGTTGTAAAACAATTACATTAAATTTCACATTACATTTAAGAGGTTTATTTGTTATTTTACATTCAATGCAATTTTTAAATCTAGTCTTATTGTACCTCACTAACATAAAATGTGTTTTGATATAAAGCTAGAAGGTCAACTATTTTGCTTGGTCTTATTTTGCCCACCTGTCTTTTTTATCAGATCTATAGTGAGTTGGTTCAAGCTTATTTACAAATTTATTAATATGATAGACTGAAAACATTAGCTTGTTTGACAAGTCTACCCCACAGTTATAATGCCTGGATCATCATAACCAGGAACTTTCCACCCCCACTTAAAAAAGAGATGCAATTTTCTGGGAAAGGCAAAACAAGAGAAAAGTAGAAGGTCAAGGGAATCCCAAATCTGAGTAATTTCCCCCTTGACCCTAGGTGATCAAATCTGGTACAGGAAATCATGCTGGCTCCAAGTAGATTGACTGTAAATATACTTTGCATAAAAGTTGTGTTATCAGCTGTAGCCAAGAGCCACTCCATTTCCTTCTTTTGAAGGCTGCCTACTGTTTTAGCTTGTAGCTCAGTTTCTAAGTTATTTGAAATCTTCGACTGAAGGTACCCAATTTCCATAGTTCATTTTACCAGGCTTTTTTATCACTTGGAAAGTTTCAATTAATTGCTTACAATTCTCCATTTTTGCATGACACAAACTCAAACTTCCTTAACCATTTCTCATATCTTCAATTTCTGATATATCTTTCCTCATTGCTCAAAATGGTACTTAAAGCGACTGAAAATTGCACAGCAATTTAGAAAGGGTCTGAACAATAGCTCCTGCAGTAAACTCATAAAACTGTTTTCATTTTCATTCCATACCTGCAAATTCAACCCAGTACCTTATTTATTTTATTGCAGCGAATCATTGTTAATTTCCTAAATGTAATGACACAAATCCGTGGCTGTATTTTCTACTCAGTGAGGCGCATGATTATTCAACAGATATAAATAAAAATATCGCTTAAGATTTTGGTGTGATTAAGCTTCTTTAATTCGATAAGATACAAGGTGCATTTTAAAAAAAGTTTTAATCACAGAGCAGATGACTGACTGAGATTTCGGGCCATGGCTAGGCCCAGATGCCTGTGTCAGTGGTTCCAAACACCTTTTATGGAGATGAGACTTAGACTATCAGATTTAGATGTCATTCTTACCTTTTGGCTTTCTTTTATTTCTGTTGTTTCTTTTTTTTTGAATTCTGGTTTTGTAAGAAAGATAGTGCTGGAGATTGATAGCGTTGTAGACTTTTCATGGTAGTCATGTATTCCTATACTTGAGTGCACATGACAATAAAATTTAATTCTAAGGATGGAGTTAAGCCTGTGATTCCCATATTAACAGCAGCCCCTTGAGCAATCAGCTCATTCAGCTGTGCCATTCGATAGATTCACAGTTCCTCCGACTTTGATAAAAACGGCAATGCCCCACCTCATTAGTGTAAAGATGCAGCACACTGTGCTAGTAGTCCAGATCCCCAAGATAATGTTTTGGGGCATTAGTTTGATTTCTAACATGGCAGATAATGAAATTTGAACTAAATAAAAATTTGAAAGTAATGGCACCATTACCAAAGAGCATAAAAATCTGCCATATTTTCTTGGTCTGGCCCTCATGTGATTCTAGAACTGCAGCAATGTAGCTGATCCTGAACTGGCATCTGAAATAGTTGAGAAAGTCTATCAGCTGTACCAGGTGCTATAAAGTTCAAACAAAGGGATGAAATTGAATGGACCACCAAGCATTGATCCAGGCACCACAAATGAAAATGTCAAACAAAACTTTGTCCATCCTGCAAAGTCCTTCTTACCAACATCTGGAGACATATGCAAAAAAACACAGACTAGTCAAGCAACATACCTTAAGGATAATCACCATCATCATACTTTGTTATGTTCTGTCCCACCAGTCAGTCAGACCATGCAGATATGTTGGCACAGTGTTTACAGTTGGAAGCAAGTTGCCCCAGGAATTCTCAACCTTGATTCCAAACCTCATGAAGTCTTCATCAGGTCAAACATGGGCAAGGAAACTTCCTGCTGGTTACCACATACAATTACCACTGCCCCCCTCAGATAATGAAACAGTACACCTCTGTGTTCACCAGCAGTTGAAACAAGCACTAACCCTGGCCATGACACAGAATGTACTCTGGGTAAGGAACTTCAATGACCATCATCAAGAGACGTAGCTGCTGTAGACCCTCAGTACCAAGCGTCACTGTGTACTGAGGGTCTCCCTGTCATGGTGGTACGAAGAATGGGTCTGGCCTCTTTGCTGCAGAATACTGTGAATAGTTGGACAGTTTTGTCTCACTTGTCACTCATAGAAAAATTTACAAAAGAAAGAAACCTTTGACAACAAGCCCATCAGGCAGTGATCAGCATGTCTTGTCCTTGAGACTCTGTGGGGAAAGGAGAGAGTTGATCCAGTCATGTCGTTCCCTGAGCAGACTGTCAAAGTCATTTGACCGAATGCCTCATCACCAGAACTTTCCAACAAGCACGAAGACTTCACTGGTGATGAGAAGGGCACTGCCTGAAGGATCCTTCATGTATGCCTGGTCTAAGTGCCACACCGTACGCAGTCCTCGAAGTTTCTGATGAAGGGTCGAGGCCCGAAACGTCAGCCTCTCTGCTCCTATGATGCTGCTTGGCCTGCTGTGTTCATCCAGCCCTGCACCTTGTTGTCTCGGATTCTCCAGCATCTGCAGTTCCTACTATCTCT
>NC_063337.1:108306368-108331529 GCF_021869965.1 Rhincodon typus | reverse complement strand
ATGAAAATCTCCTAGGCTGTTTTAGTTTTCTGGGGATCAACTTGTATCTTCTTCTTAGATGGGCGGAACGGTGACTCAATGGTTAGCACTGCTGCCTCACAGTACCAGGGACCTGGGTTTGATTTCAGCCTCAGGTGACCATCTGTGTAGAGTTTGTACGTTCTCCCTGTTTCCACGTGGGTTTTTGCCGGGTGCTCTGTTTTCCTCCCACAGTCCAAAGATGTGCAAGTTAGGTGGATTGGCCAAGCTAAATTACCCACAGTGTCCAGGGATGTGAAGGTTAGGTGCATTAGCCATAGGAAATGCAGGGTTACAAGGATAGGGTAGGTGGATGGCTCTGAGTGGGATGACCTTCAGAGAGTTGGTGTGGACTTGTTGGGCAGAATAGTCTGTTTCTACACTGTAGGAAATCTATAACAAATTCTTTTTAAAGTGATAATGTAGCCGAGAAACCAAAGAGAATCCTCAGCATTCCACATTTGTCTCTAAGTGTAAGGCTCTAATTCAGTGGTGGGAGTGGTGAGAGCGCGAGCCAGAGTCAGCCAGGAAGGTAAGGTTTCCAGATAAAATACCTGCCTCGTGAATAGGGAGAGCGAAGGCTGAGCAGAAGCAAACACGGACACGGGGACTGCTGGGTAAGTGAACTAATATAAACCCGAAACACTACATGTGTAATGTCTCCCACATATCCTCCTCCTCTAACCGAAAAAAATGATTCTGTATGGAGGGTCGGTAAGGTGAGGTTTTTTATGTTTCTTTCTTTTTATCTCTTTTGGCAATCTAGAGTAGAGGGGATGGAAGTTATGGCAGATGCATGCTCCTCTTGTAGGATGTGGGAGGTAAGGATCACTGCTGGTGGTCCCCTCTGACTTCACCTGCGAGAAGTGCAGCCAACTCCAGCTCTTCAAAAACCACGTTAGCAAACTGGAGCTGGAGCTGGATGAACTCCGGATGATTCAGGAGGCTGAGGGGGTGATAGAGAGGAGTTACAGGGAGGTGGTCACATCCAAGGTACAGGAAAAAGGTAGCTGGGTGACTGTCAGGAAGAGGAAAGGGAACAGGCAGCAGACAGTGCAGGGATCCCCTGTGGCCGTTCCCCTCAATAATAAATATACCGTTTTGGATACTGTTGGGGGAGGGGGGGGGGGGGGGGAAGCGGGACCTACCAGGGGAAAGCCATAGCGGCCAGGTCTCTGGCACTGAGCCTGGCTCTGTGGCTCAGAAGGGAATGGGGGAGAATAGGAAAGTGAGAGTGATAGGAGATTCAATAGTTAGGGGAACAGACAGGACATTCTGTGGTACCAAACGAGACTCCCGGATGACATGTTGCCTCCCGGGTGCCAGGGTCAGGATGTCTCGGATCAAGTTGACAAGATTCTTAAGGGGGAGAGTGAGCAGCCAGATGTCATGGTACACGTCGGTGCCATAGCTAGGAAAAGGGATGAGGACCTGAAAAGTGAACATAGGGAGTTAGGATGGAAGCTAAAAGCCAGGACGAGCAGAGTAATAATCTCAGGATTACTACCAGTGCCATGGGCTATGAGGCTAGGAATAGAGAGTAGGCGCAGCTGAACACATGGCTACAGAGCTGGTGTAGGAGGGAGGGCTTCAGATATGTGGATCATTGGGATACCTTCTGGGGAAGGTGGGATCTGTACAGGAAGGACTGGTTGCACCTGAACTGGAGGGGCACCAATATCCTGGGCGTTAGTATTGCTAGAGCTCTTCGGGAGGGTTTAAATTAGTTTGGCCAGGGCATGGGAATTGGAGTTACAGATCGGAGGATGGGGTAGCTGGTGTGCAGGCAGATACAGCATGCAGAGAGTCTGTGAGGAAGGATAGACAGTTGACAGGGCAAAGTTACAGTCAGTGTGATGGGTTGAACTGTGTCTATTTTAACGCAAGAAGTGTCAGGAATAAGGGTGACGAATTTAGAGCATGGATCAGTACTTGGCACTACAATGTTGCGGCCATTACGGAGACTTGGATAACACTGCGGCAGGAATGGTTGTTGGATGTTCTGGGGTTTAGATGTTTCAAAAGAAGTAGGGAGGGAGGTAAAAGACGTGTAGGAGTGGCATTGCTAAACAGGGATGGTATCACAGCTGCAGAGAGGGAGATAGGCAAGGAGGGTTTGTCTACTGAGTCAGTATGGGTGGAAGTCAGAAACAGGAAAGGAGCAGTCACTTTAATTGGGAGTTTTGTATAGACCCTCCAATGGCAACAGAGATGCTGAGGAACGGATTGGGAGGCAGATTTTGGAAAGGTGCAGAAGTAATAGGTTTGTTGTCATGGGTGACTTCAACTTCCCTAATATTGACTGGAGCCTCCTTAGTGCAAATAGTTTGGATGGAGCCGATTTTGTCAGGTGTATCCAGGAAGGATTTCTGACTCGATATGTAGATAGGCCGACTAGAGGGGAGGCCATATTGGATTTGGTGCTTGGCAGCGAACCAGGCCAGGTGGCAGATCTCTCGGTGGAAGAGCATTTCGGTGATAGTGATCACAACTCCCTGACTTTTACTATAGTCAGGGAGAGGGATAGGAGCAGGCGGAATGGGAAAGTATTTAATTGGGGAGGGGGAATTACAATGCTATTAGGCAGGAACTGCGGAGCATAAATTAGGATCAGACGTTCTCAGGGAAATGCACGACAGAAATGTGGAGGTTGTTTAGGGAGCACTTGCTACAAGTGCTGGATAGGTTTGTCCCACTGAGGCAAGGAAGGGATAGTCAGGTGAAGGAACCTTGGATGACAAGACATGTAGAACATCTAGTCAAGAGGAAGAAGGAAGCTTACTTAAGGTTGAGGAGCAAGGATCGGACAGGGCTTTAGAGGTCTACAAGGTAGCCAGGAAGGAACTGAAGAATGGACTTGGGAGAGCTAGAAGGGGGCATGAAAATGCCCTGGCGGGTAGGATTGAGGAGAACTCCAAGATGTTCTATCCTTGTGTGAGGAACAAGAGGATGGCCAGAATGAGGGTAGGGCTGATCAGGGATAGTGGAGGGAACTTATGCATGGAGTTAGAGGAGGCAGGGGAGATCCTTAATGAATACTTTGCTTCAATATTCTCCAGTGAGATGGACCTTGTAGTTTGTGAGCACAGCGTGAAACAGGCAGATATGCTCGAACAGGTTGATGTCGGGAAGGAGGATGTGCTAGAAATTTTGAAAAGACAAGTCCCCTGGGCCAGAGGGGATATACCCAAGGTTGCTACGGGAAGCAAGGGAAGAGATTGCTGCCCCTTTGGCGATGATCTTTGTGTCCTCACTGTCCCCTGGAGTAGTACCAGATGATTGGAGGGTGGCAAATGTTATTCCCTTGTTCATTAAAGGCAATAGGGATAATCCTGGGAATTACAGACCAGTCGGTCTTACTTCTGTGGTGGGCAAATTATTGGAGAGGATTCTGAGAGATAGTATTAATGATTATTCGGAAAAGCACAGTTTGATTAGAAATAGTCAGCATGGCTTTGTGAAGGGCAGGTCATACCTTACAAGCCTTATTAAATTCTTTGAGGATGTGACAAAACACATTGATGAAGCAGTAGATGTGATGTATATGGATTTTAGCAAGGCATTTGATAAGGTTCCCCATGGTAGGTTCATTCAGAAAGTAAGAAGGCATGGGATTCAGGGAAATTTGACTGTCTGGATACAAAACTGGATGTCCAATAGAAGACAGAGGGTCGTAGTCGATGGAAAATATTCCACCTGGAGCTCGGTGACCAGTGGTGTTCCGCAGGGATCTGTTCTGGGACCTCTGCTCTTTGTGATCTTTATAAATGACTTGGATGAGTAAGTGGAAGGGTGGCTTAGTAAGTTTGCCGATAGTTGGTGGAGTTGTGGACAGCGTGGAGGGCTGTTGTAGGTTGCAACGGGACATTGACAGGATGCAGAGCTGGGCGAAGAAGTGGCAGATGGAATTCAACATGGAAAAGTGCTAAGTGATTCATTTTGGAAGGTTGAATTTGAGTGCAGAATATACAGTTAATGGCAGGATTCTTGGCAGTGTGGAGGAACAGAGGGATCTTGGAGTCCATGTCCGTAGACCCCTCAAAGTTGCTACCCAAGTTGATAGGGTTGTTATGAAAGCGTATGGTATGTTGGCTTTCATTGGCAGGTCGAATTGAGTTTAAGACCTGTGAGGTTATGCTGCAGCTCTATAAAATCCTGGTTAAACCACACTTGAAATATTGTGTTCAGTTCATGTTGCCTCATTATAGGAAGGATGTGGAAGATTTAGAGAGGGTGCAGAGGAGATTTTCCAAGATGCTGCCTGGACTGGAGGGCAGGTCTTATGAGGAAAGGTTGAGGGAACTAGGGCTTTTTTCATTTGGGCAAAGAAGGATGAGAGGTGACTTGATAGAGGTGTACAAGATGATGAGAGGCATAGATAGAGTGAATAGCCAGATATTTTTTCCCAGGGCGGAAATGACTATTACGAGGGGGCATAATTTTAAGGTGATTGGAGGAAGGTATGGGGGGATGTCAGAGGTAGGTTCTTCACACAGAGAGTGGTGGGCATGTGGAATGCATTGCGGGAGAGGGTAGTGGAGTCAGATACATTAGGGACATTCAAGCGACTCTTGGATAGGCACATGAATGATAGTAAATGCAGGGTAGTTTGATCTTAGAGTAGAATAATAGGTTGGCACAACATCATGGGCTGTTGTCTGCTCTATATACTATTTGTAAACATTTCAAGAAATTATGTAATTGCTTATCAGGCAGCTGGATGGTTTCAGCATGTGTCAGGGTATCAGCTTATTTTTTCATAGAATCCCTACAGTGTGGAAACAGGCCATTTGGCCCAACAAGTCCACACTGCCCCTCTGAAGAACATCCCACCCAGACCCATTCCCCTAATTTCCCGTGTCTAACCCAAACATCCCTGGGCACTACGAGCAATTTATCACAGCTAATCCACCTAGCATACACATCTTTGGACTGTGGGAGGAAACCGGAGCACCCGGAGGAAACCCATGCAGAAACAGGGAGAACGTTCAAACTCCACGCAGTCACCCAAGGCTGGAGTTGAACCCAGGTCCCTGCCGCTGTGAGGTAGCAGTGCTAACCACTGAGCCACCCATGCTGCTGTATGGCATGTATATAAAGTCAACCATGTTAAATGTTGCCATGGACTACACTGAGATTTTCCAATGCATTATTGAAACAGTATCTACAAAAGTAGGGTGTAGAAGTTCAGTTGTCCCATCCAGAGAGACCTGATAAAAACCATTATTGGCATCTAGCTTTATAAGTATTCTACAAGTGGAAGGCATTGCATAACTTTCATCAACTGTAGACAAGGGATCAATTTATCTGGCAATTGCTTCATTGAGTTGTGGGAGATCCACAGAACTTTGTATTGAGCCATTAGTTTCAGGAACTGTGTCTATCTCTGAGCACCATTCTGTAGGTTCAGACACTAGGGAAGTAACCCCATTTAAAGTTTTTGTGAAGATCAATAACTCCATATTTGCCATGTCATCCAACTACTTCTTCACATCTAGCAACATCCCTCATCCATTAACAGAAGAAAGAGACAAACTGGTTTGGCGTCACCTTCAAAGTAGCTTTATAAGGGGTTTCAAGTTTTCCCAATCTTGTGACCAATTTGGGATATAAGTGTTCAAAGACAATGTTTAAGCATTCCTGTACCCTTGGGAGGAAGCTAAGAGTAAAGCATATCTTCTGAATCAATATGGAAGACTGCTGGATACTGAAGATGCATGCTTTTTCCACATATGTGCAATCTTTGAATATCAGGATGATGTGAAACATCACTTCAACCATAATTATAATATTCCCAGCTACACAAAGCATTAAATCAGGTGGCTATATGCTCACCGTAATTCATCACGGGTTAACATCTGAGATAACTGTGACACTGGCAACTAACCTCATCCCCAATTTTTACACTCAAAATACCTGAAGCTTATTTGAGAAGAAGTTGTTTAACTTCCTTGTTAAGATTGCTGTTGAGTAAGGCTAAGTCGTTTCTAACACTGCTAAATGATAGCCAGTAGTCTTACTTCTGCTTCCCAGCTAAGGGATTGAACCTGCTTTGAGGATCAAGCAGTCGGCCTGTTATTGTGGGTGCTCAATCTGGATTTATCCTCTTGGCTGTTTACTCCTCCTGTTCTGAGGAAGGGTCACCAGACTCAAAACATTAACTCTGTTTTTATTCCTTCACAGATGCTGCCAGACCTGCTGAGCTTTTCAAGCGACTTCTGTTTTTGTTGTTGTTTTACTCCTCTCAGTACTTTTTCATTTCCCTGAAATTCTGTTCCCCCATTACTGACTGTAAAAAGCTTTTGCAGTTTTATAGTTGTCTTTGGTTTCTCTGCAAGAGTATTTTGTTTTTGGAGACTATATACTTAAAGAAAAAACCTCTTTAATGAATGAGTAATATTCAGTTCAGTTTAAGGTAAACAGATGAATTGTGGTAGCTGAGTGAATTGGTTTAATATATTTTCCATTCTTCTTGATGTGTTATTAATCACTTTTTACTTTGTAAAGAAATGGAATCAACACTCACCATTGCCCAGTTTGCCATTACTTAAAAAAAAAGTTAAAGGGAATAAAACATTGAAGTGTTTCTAATCAGTTGTTTCCAAAATGTATATTATACATATTTTGTAGGATGGAAAGAAAAAATTTGATAAAGAAAGTGAGAAATACTATTCTATATTGGAGAAGCATTTGAATCTGTCATCAAGGAAAAAAGAAGCACATTTACAAGAGGTAAGAACATTCTTGCCTTATAAAACTGTTTTAAGGGATATTTATTACAGTTTGGAAATATTTATTAAGAAATTCCTTAACTAATATCAGATTGGCTTCTGCTCATCCCGAAAATGACCACTTTCACACATCCAATTTGTATGATTTAGCACAAATTATAATCTAGCAAATCACAATATCCTAAAGAAAATTTGGGCCCCAATTCGAATGTCATGTAAGTGATGGTATTTGGATGATTTAAAATCATAATATCTGTTTCTGTTATTTTAAAGGATATACTGATTTGATTCTTGACTGATTCTGTCCTAACTGGGTCTTAAGCTAAAACCTATATTCAAGTTTAAAGGTTAGAGAGTGAGCATCATGTTAGAATTCTGCACTGGTACTATTTAGAAATAGTCAACCTTTTAAAAGAGCTTCCATTTAGATCAGCAAAATCTTCCTGCCCCAAAATTGTAGGAGGGGGAAGTAGAAGGAGGTTGGCGGCAGCATATGTTCTAGTCTGTCTCCTTTATTGTCTCGGTGGCTCAGTGGTTAGCACTGCTGCCTCACAGCGCCAGGGACCCGCGTTCAATTCCACCCTCAGGTGACTGTCTGTGTGGAGTTTGCATGTTCTCTCCGTACCTGCGTGGGTTTCCTCTGGGTACTCCGGTTTCCTCCCACAGTCCAAAGATGTGCAGGTTAAGTGGATTGGCCATGCTAAATTGCTCATAGTGTTCAGGGATGTGTAAGTGGGTTATAGGGGAATGAGTCTGGGTGGGATGCTCCAAGGGTTGGCATGGACTTGTTGGGCTGAAGGGCCTGTTTCCACACTGTAGAGATTCTATGTCTCAGACCTTCCTTTCAGAAATCAGACCATCTGTCCCTGTACCCTTGAATATAAATGTGGTGGTTGGGACTCTCCGTAAATGAGATGGGTTGAGCAAACTAACAGCTCTTGCTTAAATCCAAGTAAAATGATTTGCAAAAGTGAATCTGGAACTTTATTAGGTATGCCAACATGCAATCTAATTAAATCTTTGAAGTTTTAAATCAAATCAGATTGGCATTCCAAACAAGATGCAAATTCCTTTTATTACAGGCTGATACACAAATTGACAAGGAGCGGCAGAATTTTTATGAAGCTTCATTGGAATACGTGTTCAAAGTTCAAGAAGTTCAGGAAAAGAAGAAATTTGAGTTTGTTGAACCTGTAAGTAATAGAATTATAGAATGGTTACAGCCCAGAAGGTTATCATTAAGCACATCATGTCTATGCTGGCCCTCCAAAGGGATCATTCACCTCATGCTACTCCCTGCTAATTCCCAATATTTCTATGACTTTTTCCTTTTTAGATAATTATCTAATTCACTTTTTGAAGCTTCAAATGACCCTGAACCCGCATACTCCTAGACAGTACATTCCAGATCCTAATGATTTTTTCTCATGTTATCACTGCTTCTTTATCTGATTACCTTGCTGATAACTGTGCACTCTAGAGTCACACAGTATATAAACAGTCCCTTTGTCCCACAGTGTCTATGACAACCAACAAACAACAAACCACACTAATCCCATTTACTTACACTTTGTCCATAGCTTACTATGCCCTTATATTGTAAATGCTCATTGAGATGCTTCTTAAATGTTACAACAGTCTGCCTCCACCCCCCTCTCAGGTAGCATGTTCCATATTTCTACCAACCTCTGGGTAAAAAATAAATTTCCTCAAATCCCCTCTAAACCACCTAATCCACACTTTAAACTTACACCCTCTGGTCTAAGTGATGCCTACCAGGGGAGAAAGATTCTCCTAATGCACTCTGTCTGTGCCTCTCATAATGTTGTATATCTCAATCAGATTGTCCCTCAGCCTCCTCTGCAAACCCAGCCTGTCCAATCTCTCCTCATAACTGTGACTTTCCATTGCAGGCAACATCCTGGTGAATCTCCTCTGCATCCTCTCCAGTACAATCATGTCACTCTGAATGCAGCAGACATTTAGGGGAGTCTGGGTTTGTTTATTCCACCTTTCCCCTTTGACGCAGTATACCTTGATTATGCTTCATCAAGGACCTTCCCTCCATCATAAGGTTAGAAGTGGAGATGTTCAACACCATTTGTGACTCCTTAGATACTGAAGCAGTCCATGTCCAAATGCAACAAGATCTGGAGATTTTTTGGGCTTGGGCTGACAAATGGCAAGTAACATTTGGGCAGACAAATGCCAGGCATTGACCATCTCCAAGAAGAGATAATTTAACCACTGCCCCTTAACATTCAATGATGTTACCTTCACTGAAACCCCGCTATCAACATCGTTGGAGTTATCATTGACCAGAAACTCAACTGGACTTGCCATATAGATACAGTGGCTATAACAGCAAGTCAGAGGCTAGGAATATTGTAGTGAGTAGCTCAGCTTGAGTCCCCGAAGCCTGTTCACCATCTGCAAGGTACAAGTTAGGAGCGTGGTGGAACACTGCCTGCTTGCCTGGATGACTGCAACTCCAGGACAGGGAAGCCCACTTGCTTGGCACCACATCCACAAGCATCCACTTCCTCCATCACAGGGGCTGCTCAGTGGCAGCAGTGCATACTGTTGACAAGATGCATTGCAGGAAATTGTCAAAGATTCTTAGACAATACCTTCAAAACCCACAAACGTACCATCTAGAAGCATAAGTACAGCAAACTTAGAGGAACACCATGATCTGAAAGTTCCCCATCCAAGCTGCTCATCATCCTGACTTAGAAATATATTGCCATTACTTCAGTGTTGTTTGATAGAAAGCTGGAATTCCCTCCCTGATGGCATTGTGGATCTACCTAAAGCACATGGACTGCAGCGGTTCAAGAAGGCAGGTCATTACCACCTTCTCAAGGCCAACAAAGGACAGGCAATGGATTTCCAAAGTGAATTAAGAAAATTCTATCCCCTGTATTTTTCCCCTATGGGCCCTCATTCTCTCCTGACCATGGCCCCTCTTACCTCCATAGCACCCTGTAGCAATTTTTCCACTCCCATAGCCTCTCATACTCAATATGCTAAACAATCAAATAGTCCCTATGCAAACATAGTGTGAGCACATGCCACTTGTGTCCTCATCCTTTGCCCTTCCGAATCCATGCCAACTCATCTAGTATCCACATTGACATATCTCTGGAGGTGTACTGACAGAAAATGAGGTTGTGTGTATATTGATGATGTAACTATTGAAAGAAACACATTCTTACAGATACAGTAACAATAAGATGAAATTCCTTCAACTGATCCCATACGAAAACAAACATTTAAATAATCACTTGGAGCTGTTAATCAGAATGCTCACTAGGCAGATGCCACCATGTGAAAATTAGTTGTATAATGTCTGTTGTCAAGAGGAACACTAAAATCCAAACAGTTCTCTTTTAGCTCAACATTTATCTTTGGGCAGTTCCTTAACAGCTTTGGCAGTTCGGTCATCATCCCAGTCATCAGCAAAGTAATAGAAGCAGTCATCGACAGTACGATTAAGTGGGACTTATTCAACAATAACTTGCTCACTGGTACTCAATTTGGTACTCAATACACCAGGGCCACCCATTTCCTGACTTCATCACAACTTGAGGAAAGCTAAATGGATCTTGAGATATTGAGTATCTGAGCACAAATCACAAGACTGTTAATGGATCTATTCAAAGCGTACTTACAGTCACACCTGTAATACTGCAACCAATTCTGCTAATTGCACCATAACTCTGAAATTGTAGCATTTGTGACAAAACTGACATCGAACTTAAGATAACTGAACTATGAGGAGGGATTAAAGAGGCATGGATCATTTACTGTGGATAAATTAAGATCAAGGGAGTTTTCTTGAGATATTTAAAGGAATATAAAAATTGTTTGACATTGCTACCCTCCCCATAACTGGAAGATATGGGTTCAGACTGAAAAGCAGCAACCTGTTGAGACAGTCAGATGTAACAACTTCATAACAAGGGTGGCAAATGTTTTAAATGGAAAAGACTGAGAGTTCTCTGAGTCCATGCCAATATTGATCCCTCAAATAACATCATCAAAACAGTACTTTCTTACTTATTTCATTGCTGTTGGTAGGACCTAGCTGTGTGCAGATTGGCTGCTGGGTTTCGTTATATTAAAGCAATGATTACACTTCAAAACTACTCATTGGCTGCGAAGATTCTTAACATATCCTAAGGTCATGAGTGGTGTTAGGTGAAAGTTGGTGCTTTCAGTATGGACCCAATGGACTTTACAAATGAAGCATAATAATTCTAAATTAATATTTTCTTTCATGACTGAATAGCTTGATTTCAGTTGCACAGATTATATAATATCCCACAACTTTTTAACTTAGTTTCATTGTATGTGATTTAAGTGGAATAACTCTCATCGTCTATTTGCTGTTTAATTTTAACTCATCCATAATATGCTATATTTAAGCAGTACTTTTTTTAAAATAGCATTTGAAATAATTGACTTACATTGACAAATTGGATACTCTGCTTAATTTCCTATGTAAGTGTGAGAATAGTTATCTATTAATCCTTATAATGGCATCTATCGTTCTCTCTGACCCACATTTAATGACAAGGTAGGATAAATGTCACTTCAGATATAAATCTTCCGCAGAAGTGCTAAAGCAGAGTTGGGAATATCTTGTGTGTTAGAATTTCCAAACAACACTATCATTTTATTACATACCATCAGTTCTAAGGAAGGGTCACCGGACCCAAAACGTTAACTCTGTTTTTCTCCTTCACAGATGCTGCCAGACCTGCTGAGCTTTTCCAGCAATTTTGTTTTTGTCCCTGATTTACAGCATCCGCAATTCTTTTGGTTTTTATCTATCATTTTATTAATTGTTTCTTCTGTGAAAATCTGCTTATTTTTCCACAGTTGTTGGCATTTCTTCAAGGGTTATTCACATTCTACCATGAAGGCTATGAGCTTGCACAGGAATTTGCTCCATACAAACAGCAGCTACAGTACAATCTTCAAAATGTAAGATATCCTTTATTATAAAACCCCAATGAAAGGTTTAGATCAGTAGTGCAGGGTTCTATGATGATTTAAAAGGTGGTAAGTTAGGAAAGAGTGATTTGTGATGCCAAGCTTGGTTTTAAAGTCTGACATTTTGAACAGGAAGAATAACTTAGAAGCCAAGAAACTCAGGAATTTTTAGCACCTGAAAAAGGACGAAAAATATCTAACAAAATATGCATTGGCTAAATTTTTAGCTAGGTAGTGGTGTTTTCCCAAATGATCTCTGCTGGCACCTCCTCTACCAGTGTGTGGGACGAAGTAAAGGTTTTTTATGGTTGTGTCCAGCTACCATTTCTCCTTTGTCTTCGCTTTGTCTTAGGCCTATCTAGTGCTTAGTGATAGATAATAAGCTACAATGAAATATCGAAAAGGATAACATCAAGACTTATTGCACAAAAGCAATGAATGAGCTACAGTTGGTCAGCCATAATTATGAAGAACTTAGCAGGTCAGTACAGATGCATCTGCTACCTTCAAAAAGCTAGACTGTGTGACATGACTAGAATGGAAGGAGCTAATGTAACAAGAACATTTAACTCCTACAGAACCATGATCTTGGACAATAGTAAGGATACAGAAAGAAATAAGAATGTGAAGATTCTTGCAATTGCAACTTAGAAGGAACAGGAGAGGAATGTTTACTGAAGTGTTAAACATGATATTATCATTTAAATAGAAAAAGTTAAGCAAGTTTGTGACAGAGAAGGAAACGTTTGAGGTTAAATCATGATTTGCTAGTTAGTAACTGAATTAAATTAAAATTTAATTGAAGAGCATATTTAGTCTTGTATCCATCACCTAAGTAAATATTCCAAAAGAAGTAGTCTTCAAAGTGCCTTTACTAATGTTTACTCCCAGGAAGTGCTCCCCCTGGTGGGTGCAGCATGTCTAATGCGTTTTCAGTGGAGAGAACTGCAGATGGTCTGGGCTGATGACCTCGAGCAGGTCTTCGCTTGAAGCTTCACTTCAAACTCTGCCATCCTGACATGGGAAATTTATAACTGCAAAATTCTGTTCTTTTTTTTTTTGGTTGGTCTGATAAAGTGCCTTTTAGACTCGAAACGATAGCTTACTCTCTTTCCACAGAGATCCTGCCTGACTTGCTGTGATTTCCAGCATTTTTTGTTTTCAGTACTTAGACTGGAATGTTTTGGCTTAATTTTTCTCATGAATTTAGTCTGTAATTTGTCTGGCATTTCAGAACCCTACCGTCACACTGTCTAAGATGCTCTTTTTGCTGAGTTTATGGAGGAACAGTGGATACTTATGTTTAACTGCACATGTGCACTTCCAGAAGTTGATGTTAGTTTGCAGATAAAGGCAGAACTGTTACACCCATTGTTATTAAATAATTCTGTCATGCGTTTGACTGTTGAGCAATAAAATATATTATTATGCTTTTATTTCATTCAAGACCAGAAATAATTTTGAAAGTACAAGGCAGGAAGTAGAAAGACTGATGCAGAGAATGAAGTCAGCCCCTCAGGATTACAAGCCACCTGGTCAATGGACAATGGAGGGATATCTGTATGTGCAGGAAAAACGTAAGTGTGCAGAAGCTGCACTTTTTAGTTGTTTTCTTAACAATTACTGTTTTAAAATAAATTTGTGAAGTTTCTGCAGCCACAAGGGAAGGCAATGGCCCCTTGGTATTATCGCTGGACTGTTAATCCAGAGGCCCAGGTAACATTCTGGGGGAGCAAGGTGCAGAGCTGGATGAACACAGCAGGCCAAGCAGCATCATAGGAGCAGAAGGGCTGAAGTTTCGGGCCTAGACCCTTCGTCAGAAATGGAGGAGGGGAAGGGGGTTCTGAAATAAATAGGGAGAGAGG
Source organism: Rhincodon typus (assembly GCF_021869965.1). Classification (NCBI taxonomy): domain Eukaryota; kingdom Metazoa; phylum Chordata; class Chondrichthyes; order Orectolobiformes; family Rhincodontidae; genus Rhincodon; species Rhincodon typus. Next base: position 108,317,914 of record NC_063337.1, on the reverse strand, counting down.
GGGTGGCAGATAGAAGATGGATAGAGGAGAAGATAGGTGGAGCGGAAACAGACAGGTCGAAGAGGTGGGGATGGAGCCAGTAAAGGTGCGTGTAGGTAGGGAGTTAAGGAGGGGACAGGTCTGTCCAGGGAGGACGGACAGGTCAAGGGAGCGGGATGAGGTTAGTAGGTAGGAGATGGGGGTGCGGCTTGAGGTGGGAGGAGGGGATAAGTGGGAGGAAGGACAGGTTAGGGAGGCAGGGACGAGCTGGGCTGGTTTTGGGATACGGTAGGGGGAGGGGAGATTTTGAAGCTTGTGAAATCCACATTGATACCATTGGGCTGCAGGGTTCCCAAGCACAATACGAGTTGCTGTTCCTGCAACCTTCGGGTGGCATCATTGTGGCACTGCAGGAGGCGGCATTTCAAGCCCACCGACTCCCACAGCTACCTAGAATACACCTCCTCCCACCCATCTTCCTGCAAAAATGCCATCCGGTATTCCCAATTCCTTCGCCTCCGCCGCATCTGCTCCCAGGATGAGGCATTCCACTCCCATACATCTCAGATGTCCTCGTTTTTCGAGGACCGCAACTTCCCCCCTCAGTGGTCGAGAACGCCCTCGACCGTGTCTCCCGCATTTCCCGCAACTCATCCCTCACACCCCGTCCCCGCAGTAACAACCAAAAAAGAATCCACCTCGTCCTCACGTACCACCCCACCAACCTCCGGATCCAACACATCATCCTCCGACACTTCCGCCATCTGCAGTCCGACCCCATCACCAAAGACATTTTTCCCTCTCCACCCTTATCTGCTTTCCGGAGGGACCACTCTCTCCGTCACTCCCTTGTCTGCTCCACACTCCCCTCCAGCCCCACCACACCCAGCACTTTTCCCTGCAACCGCAGGAAGTGCTACACCTGCCCCCACACCTCCTCCCTCACTCCCATCCCAGGCCCCAAGAAGACTTTCCACATCAAGCAGATGTTCACCTGCACATCTGCTAATGTAGTATACTGCATCCGCTGTACCCGTTGTGGCCTCCTCTACATCGGGGAAACCAAGCGGAGGCTCGGGTACCGCTTTGCAGAACACCTACGCTTGGTTCGCAATAAACAACTGCACCTCCCAGTCGCGAACCATTTCAACTACCCCTCCCATTCCTCAGACAACATGTCCATCCTGGGCCTCCTGCGGTGCCACAGCGATGCCACCCGAAGGTTGCAGGAACAGCAACTCATTTTCCGCTTGGGAACCCTGCAGCCCAATGGTATCAATGTGGATTTCACAAGCTTCAAAATCTCCCCTCCCCCTACCGCATCCCAAAACCAGCCCAGCTCGTCCCCACCTCCCTAACCTGTTCTTCCTCCCACCTATCCCCTCCTCCCACCTCAAGCCGCACCCCCATCTCCTACCTACTAACCTCATCCCACCCCCTTGAAATGTCCGTCCTCCCTGGACTGACCTATCCCCTCCCTAACTCCCCACCTACACTCACCTTTACTGGCTCCATCCCCGCCTCTTCGACCTGTCTGCTTCCTCTCCACCAATCTTCTCCACTATCCATCTTCTATCCGCCTCCCCCTCTCTCCCTATTTATTTCAGAACCTCCTTCCCTTCCCCCATTTCTGATGAAGGGTCTAGGCCCGAAACGTCAGCCTTCCTGCTCCTCTGATGCTGCTTGGCCTGCTGTGTTCATCCAGCTCTCCACCTTGTTATCTCAGATTCTCCAGCATCTGCAGTTCCTACTATCTCTAACATTCTGGAGGCCCAGGTTCAAATCCTGCCAATGCAGATGGTGGAATATTAATTCAATAAAATATCTGGAATTAAGAATCCAATGATGACCATGAATCCATTGGTCGATTGTCGGAAAAACCCACCTGGTTCACTAATGTCCTTTAGGGAAGGAAACTGCCATCCTTTACCTGGTCTGGCCTACAAGTGACTCCAGACCCACAACAATATGATTGATTCTGAACTGCCCTCTGGGCAAGTAGGGATGGGCAATAAATGCTGCCTAGCCAGTGACACCTTCATGCCATGAATGAATAAAAAAAAACTCTTGAATTGCATTCCTTTACGTTATCAAAACATATATATTATTCTTGTAACTATTGGTGTTCTGATGACACACTACTTGTCACCTTTAAATTATTAATTAAATTGCAGCTTGGATTTTTTAAATAAATGTCTTTTCACTCTGCTGGTTAACAGATTCTGAATTAAATCCACTCTCACCCTGGTTCTACCTGATTGTGGTTGTGATGGCGGTGGTAGTGGAATGGGAAAGCTGGGTGCATGTATGTCCGAACACTGACTTTCTCACAATTCAACACAAATTGTCAACCTTATTCAGAATGGCCATGTGGTCAATTAGCAAATGAGGAAAAATATTGATAAAAAATCCACACTAGTGGGTTGTCTGTAATTTCCTGGGTTGGGATTCAAACAATTTGGATGATTTATAAAGATCTGTTTAATAGTTGTGTCTTGTATATCTGATCTATGAATACTTTATGCTGCACAAGTGTTTCAAAGGTAGAAACATATTAAAACCCCTCAACATTGAAATTTCTCTCAATGCTAGTACCAAAGCTGATTAAAAATGCAAAGTAAAAATAGGGTGCCGAGGATAATATTGACAAATGGCATGTTCCTCACAAGGAAATTTGAGTATGAGGTAAAGATGTCTTGCTGGAGGTGTATAGGGTCTTGATGAGATCTCACCTAGAACAATGTGTACAGCTTTGGTTCCAATATCTAAGGAGGGATATACTATATATAAAGAGAGTACAAATGGAGATTTACCGGCTTAATCCCTGGAATTGGTTTATGAGGAGATTCAGCCCATATTTTGTAGATCAGAGCTTCTCAAAGTCAGGGTTAGGACCACTGATAGGGTTACAAGCTGAAATTTAAGTTACATGCCCACTGAGTCAGGTAAATTTTTCACTGAGTGACGCCAACTATTGAAACTATTGAGTATCTTTTTCTTTTGTAAGCCGCCAAATCTTTCCAATCAGCAGTGTTGTACAAATCCCCACAATTTCAGTTGATTGATTGTATGCTGTCTATGTGAGTGGGTGAAAATGGCTTGCAGTACAGCCATTTATAACTCAGTATTCCAGATATCATATCAATTATAGCAGTGAAGACCTCAATTAACTTAATTTTATTTCTGGAATCGAAATAGAACAAAACTTCATTGTTCATTCCTTCATCATCATAAGTTTTGTACATTTTGAATTCCAACTAGACGTGTTCTTTATCAATTGTGAATCGTTATTCCTGTTATACAAACAACGTCCAAATCAAATCCTAATTGTTTTTATCTTTGTTAAAATAAAAGCTCCCTTCGTTCAATTTGGTCTTCAAACAACAGCTACATTTAAAAATGATTTAATTTTATACTTTTACTGTCATTGCTCCATTATGTGCAAACTGTTCATCAATAGTTCATTTTTTTTGTTTAGGACCCCTTGGATTTGCATGGATAAAGCACTACTGCACCTATGACAAAGCGACAAAAGCATTTTCAATGACATTATGTGAACCAAAGTCAGGGGGAAAATTGGTAAGTTCAAAATGTTACCTGATATAAATGGTCAAAAATAGACCTTCTGTTTATTTTTCGAGCAATAGCCTTACTTTTCTCCTACTGCCATGTTTGCATTTTTTAACCAGGTTTCCACATGCACGCCACTAAAAGGACCCTTATGAAACTGTGACCATTTTAGCTTTCTCTCATCATCATTTCTAACCTATCTATCACCTTTGTGAATGACTCCATCATTTTGCCCAATGTTCAAACTGAGTGGAAATACCTTACCCCTCCTGTCTATTGGTTTCTTCATTTCTGCATCAAATCATCCAGAATCTTCCAGGGTTATGCAATTGGCCTCCTCCAATGTCTCATTCTCAAGCAATCCTTTGAAACATTATCTTAAAGTACAGCATTAAATTTAATATTTGTGCTGGCAATACTTCAATCTATTTCATTATTGCTTCTCCCAGCTTCTGATTTATCATATTCAATATTTGATTATCAGAAATGTTGCCAATTAAATATTTGGGAATCCAAAGCCAATGTATTTGATCCTCACCACAGAGTCCCTTTACTAGACACCAAATCAATCCTTCATTTCTGATGAAGGGTCTAGGCCCGAAACGTCAGCCTTTCTGCTCCTATGATGCTGCTTGGCCTGCTGTGTTCATCCAGCTCTGCACCTTGTTGTCTCAGATTCTCCAGCATCTGCAGTTCCTACTATCTCACCAAATCAATCCCTCTCGCTGGCCATTGTCTTAACTGTCAACCAGATTGTTTGCAACATGGCAGCTTTATTGGTTCTGAATTGTGCTTCTAGCTCTATTTGTGCTCAATCACCTACTTCTCTGCTCCTGACTCTTTCATCTCCTAAAACTTTCCTCTATGCCTTTATTACCTATAGGCCTGATTACTCCAAAATCCTGACTAGCCTCCCACTAACCCAAAGCCCTTCAAATTCACTGCCCTTTACCAATTCAAATTCTTGGACATCTCAAAATTTCATTGCCCCAGATTGTTGACCTTCCCTTCAGCTGTCTAGCCCCATAACTTTGGAATTCCTCCATAATCTACTCTCTACTTTAAGTCACTCCTTTAAAGCCTACTTCTTCAAACAAACATTTGGTGACCTGTCCAAATATATCTTTGTGCAGCTTAGCATCAACTATTTTTTGTTAGCATGTTTATGAAATGCCTTCAGATATTTCACTGCATTAAAGATTCTATGTGAGTATAAGTTGTACTAAACTAGATATGGGAAGGAATTTTGAGCTGCCTTAATGCTCTCTTGGCACTAACAATACGTAGTTGGTATTATAAATTAGAATTGTAGCATTAGCTATACCTTAGAAGGACGATAACAATATAATCTTTTTCAAGGGTAATATTGATTTACCTCATTTAATCTGTACAGAATTGCTTGTCTGAAATTGTGCTTTATTCACCATGAAAATGCCTGATTTATTATTTTGGAATTAAATAGAATGGCCTTGTAACAGCTTCAGAAATATTCAAACTGAAGTTTTGCATTCGAAGAAAGACGGACTCGATTGATAAACGCTTCTGTTTTGATATTGAAGTCGTGGAAAGGTAAGATAAATTGTTACTAATTGGAATGATTCCTTAAGGTCAGTCAGTGTAAATTGCAAATAGGAAAGAGGCCTTTCAGCTTGAGCAGCCCATGTTGATATTGGTCCTGCATGAGCAGTCATTCTCATTACATATTCTGCCCTGTTCCTACATCCCTTCAATTAAACTTTCTTTTAAACATCTATCGAGGCTATTTTTAGATGTTGAAATTGTGTGTCAATTAAATCAAGTATTCATTTAGAAACATTGAAGGGACAGTGATCATAATATCATAAGTTTTAAGTTAATTGTGGAGAAGGACAATGACCAAGCCAGAATGAAAATCATTAATTACAGGAGAACAATTTAAATGAGATGAGAGTAAATTTGGTGCAGCTAATTTGGAACCTAAAATTATTGGCACAACTGTATTTGAACAATAGTCTGTCTTTAAAGAGAAAATACCTCAAATGCATCCTGTGAGCATGGAAGTTAGGCAACCTAAGTGAGAGATCTCTGGATAATTAGAGAGAGAGAAACAGGAAGATAGATAGACAGACAGCAAAATGAAGCAAAAAAGAAGTGCATATTGACAGATGTCCATTTGATATTGCAAGAAAAAGAACTATGATAAAAAAATGTTTTGAAGGGTAGTGTAAAATAAATAAGAGAAGCTAAAAGACAGTATAAGAACAGATTGGCAGCAAATATAAAAGGAAATCCAAAAATCTTCAACAGACATATGCATAGTAAAAAGTGTTTAAAAGTAAGAGTAGATTTAGGTAACGATCAATTTGGGGATTTACGTGTGGACATGCTAAAGGTGTACCTTGCATCTGTCTTTACTGAGGATGAGGATGCTTCCAATGTCATAGAAAAAGGAGGTAGTTAAGGCACTGGACGGATTAAAAATTGATGTGCATTAGAAATGCTGGCTGTACTTAAAGATAGTAAGTCATCAGAAGTTGATGAAGTGTATCCCAGGATATTGAGTGAAGAAAGGGTAGAAATTGCAGAAGTTTAACAATAATTTTGCAATATTCATTCTGTACAGGGATGGTGACAGAGGGCTGGAGAATGGCAACTGTTGCTCCCTTGTTCAACAATGGTTTGCAGGGTAAAGCACAGCAGCTGTAAACCAGTCAATTTAATCTCGGTGGTGGAAAGGCATTTAGAAGCAATAATTTAAGATAAAAATTAACAGTCGCTTCAACAAACATGGACTAATTAAGAACAAATTAACTAATGTGGTTTTTTTTCCATGAGGTAACAGAAGGGGTTTTTGAAGATAATGTGGTTGATATGGTGTATTTCTAAAGGTGTTTGATGAAGAGCCACATGACAGACTTGTCAGCAAAGTTAAAGCCTCCAGAATAAACAGCATTGGTGGAAAGTTGGCGGAGTGACAGGGAAGAGAGCAGATAACAATGAACATTTGTCTTGTTTTGGACTGGAGGAGGGTGCATAATAGGATTCCCCTGGAATAGGTATTGACTCCACTGCCTTTGTTAATCAAAATTAATAACTCAGGATTTAGGTGTACAGAATCAATTACAAAAGTTGCAAATCACGCAGAACTTGGAAGTATTGTGAACTATGAAGAGGAGTGATAAACGTCAAGAGGCCATTGACAGATTGGTGGAATGGGTGGTCAAATGACAGGTGAAGTTTAATCTTGGCAAGAATAATGATGAAAGACAATGAAATGTTTGTACACAAATTGTTGAAGGTGACAGGACAGTTTGTGAAAGTAATTAAAAGGCGTGATCTTCATAAATTGAGGTATGGCACAAAAATAACACCAGAAAGATACAATGAATCATCATACAACCTGCTTCAATCTCAGCGGGAGTACTTTATCCTACCGTGCATAACATACTTTAGGAAAGACATGAAGGCATAGCAAACAGGATAGATTTACAAAGCTTAGCTGTTCTCTTTAATAACACCTTCAATAAAGGTGTTAAAGAATCATGACAGGTATAGAGAGTAGATGGAGGGGAACTGTTACTATTTTCAGAAGGCTCAAGGAGCAGAGGACATAAAGACCACATCTAGTCATTTTCTTTCATCGACCAAGGCCCCTGAAGGGATATTGTGTGATAAGGAGCATGGTTAGTAAGTGCCAAAAAAGTCTTTGTGAATAAAGGAAGTAACTGCAGAGGTGAGGGTGGAGAGGTACTATGGAATAGTGGAGGTTAAGAAGGTTAAGGTGTTGGCTGTAGGGAAGAACAAAGCAAATGCCCTTGATTTTAGATTTAAAAAGTGGTCTATGAGCTCCTTGTATTTCATGTCAGAGAAGAGTACAGAGGGTATAGTGGAAAATTGTTGGAATTGTGCAGGAGGAATTCTGGAGGAGCCTTCTTCAAAAATGATGCAAAGAAATAGCCATAGACAAGATTGTAGCATGGAAGTGGTTGCAGCTGCTTTCCATTGTTTTTTATGGCCCACTCAATCTTAGTCATTATATTTGAAACCACAATGTTGCCTGTTGTACTAGATAAAAGAGTGACTCAGATATACATGCTCAATTATGTCAAATGAGTCATTATATTATTTTTGTTGATAAAACATAAAATATTGGGGAGGCAATGGCCTTGTGGTATTATCGCTGCATGGTTAATCCAAAGACCCGGATAATGTTCTGGGGACCTGGGTTCAAATCCCGCCACGGCAAATGGTGCAATTTGAATTCAATAGATAACTGGAATTAACAGTCTAATGATGACATGAATCCATTGTCGATTGTTGGAAAAACCCATCTGGTTCACTAATGTCCTTCAGGGAAGGAAACTGCCTCCCTTACCTGGGCTGGCCTACATGTGACTCCAGATCCACAGCAATGTGGTTGACTCTTCAGTACCCTCTGGGTAATTAGGGATGGGCAATAAATGCTGTCTAGCCAGTGATGCCCTTATCCCATGAATGAATAAAGAAAAAAAACATCAATGCCCTTCTGTGCAAAGGGGTAGATAATCTCAATTGGTAAAGACATGTGAATAGTTGGCACGGGTGATGGAGAACATTGTGCTAGGGCATTTTGCTGAGCAGTTGTCAATGTATATAATTACTGTAATGGCGAAAATGTTGCGTTTAAGTCGTGCTGGGTTTGAAGTTACTGAAATTTGGTGTAAATATTCAGATTCAATACAACAAGAAAATGAAAATTCCTGTAAATGTTTTAAAATCTTCTTTGTATATTTGTTTACTTTTTGCAGGCATGGCATTGTAACACTACAAGCTCAGTCTGAAGCCAACAGAAAACTTTGGTTAGAAGCAATGGATGGAAAAGAGCCAGTATGAGATTTTATATAAGAGAGATGGTTATCAGTATTGCCTCCTGTTATATTCGTCTCTATGTTCCACATGTTGTGGCATCCTAAGTGTTATCAGTGCCCTGAAGATAATGCTGGTTGGAAAGGGGAGAAAGGGATGTGAAGTGTGATTTTTTTTCTAAGCCCTTCCTTCTTTGCTCCTGTCTCACCTCAGATCCTCCAATCTGAGCAGGGCTTGTGTTCAGTTTATGCTTAAGTCCTCCTCACTGCTTCCCCAAATAGGCATCTATCTCACGTACAACTTGCTGTATTGCAGTTTTAATTATTTGGAGGCAGACAAGGAGAAATAATAAAAATTGTCCTTGATAGATATCTGAAGTAATTTGCCCAGCCATCCACAGGGCCATAAGAATTTCTTGTCCTGTAACATAATTTGTAATTTCCATATTTGCTTTTCCAGTTTGGACACGTTGAGCTGAATCTTTCAAACCTGCTTTTAGAAGGGTGGGTGGCAGAGAGGGGGAGGTGGTGTTGGTAATCTTAATTAGGTGACAGGCAAAAATTCAGCTTCCCAAAATGGGTTATGGTTTTTGAATCAAGTTTTCAGAACCTTACAAATATGCTTCTGATTGGTTAACATGTATTTTAAGGTACAAAACGAATTATTCCACACTCTAAAATCTACAAAAGAAAGTAAGATTGTAAATTATTTTTGTAAGATGCGGCGCAAAACTGAGTGGTAACAAATGGCTGAAATGCGATAAGAAAATTTGGGAAAGTGAAACTGAAAAATGGCTATCTGTTGTTCAAGATCCAGTCTGTAAATCAAAGTGACAGCAAAGTGTCAGGGCTGCTTCTGGATTTTCTGAAGTAGTACCTATAGTGTGTTTTTTTTAAATTAATACACACTGGTTAGAATATTTCTGTTTTAAATTTTCAGTTTAAGAGTAAATAGATCTATTAGTTTTTTGTAACACAGATCAAACAATATGTCCGATGAACCCCATGGAAAATTTCCAGATTGTTTCCATTCATAGAATATTGCACAGTAAATAATCTATTTCAGTATTTTTGCTATGCTCTTTGTGCTCAATTTGAAATTTTAGCTCAAATTATAAAAATCAAAAATTATTACCAGTAGTTTGGTATTTTGTCAAAATTATCAAATTGTTAATAATTTTTTTTTAGATATACACTCTGCCACCTCTTAGCAAGAAAGAAGAATGTAAGTAACTTTGTCTTCTCAGAAATACATGCATTATCATTATTCCTTACACACTTTTTAAAGATTGTCATATATAGCTCTTTATTTTAAATGAATACAAGCAAAATAAAGTTGCAACTCTATTAAATAGCAGTCAAGTATTAAAACATATTGTCATAGGTTACCAAACAGTACACATCAAATCGTGTCACAGGTATGTTCAATTCACACCATAAAACTCATGCTTTTCGATATTTCAAAATAGTTAATTATGTGGAGTTGATGGTATAGCAAATGCAGTTTGTTACTTCTATACTTTAAGTAGATAAAAATTTGTTAAAACGAAAAGAACTGCAGATGCTGGAAATCAGAAACAAAAACAGAAATTGCTAGAAAAGCTCAGCAGGTCTGGCAGCATCTGTGGAGTTAATGTTTCGGGTCGAGTGACCCTTTCTCCAGTTCTAAGCTCTCTCAGCTCTCTTTCCACAGATGCTGCCAGACTTGCTGAGCTTTTCCAGGAGTTTCTTTTTTAAAGTCTTGTTGTCATTTGTCAGCCAAAAGTATAACAGACTTTCAACCTTCCAGCTTTCCATTAGCACTTCACAATCAATAAATTATTTTTGAAAGGAAGACACTGTTACATTGGCAAATGTAGCTAATAATTTGCACATGCCAATGCTCCACAAGCAACAATGAGCTCAACAACAATCTTTTTATTGTTCTGGCTGAGGGATAAATTTGGCTACAGGAAGTCCCCCATTCACATACTGCCATAAGCTCTTTTGCATCCACCTGAGTAGGCAAACCATGACATCTCAATCTCAACAACACAATGCTTCTAAACTACTAAAATAAAGTAGTGTCCTAAATGTTTTGCTCAAGTATTTGTGTGTTCTCTGTTCATTCTCCAAGATACACTGCATTACAACTAGAATGCCTGCTCATGCACCCGTGTCTAGGAGAAATTGGTTTGTACACACATCGTGAAGACAATGAGAAGTCTGTCAATATCTGTGACTGTAAGTCTCCTTAGATTGCACCTTCCAAACTCACAACTGTTGCTATCGAGAAGGACATGGTAGCAGATACATGGGAAGACCACCACTTCCAAATTCCTCTTAAAATTCGTGATTTGAACTTGGAAAGATATTGCCCTTCTTAGATTGCCACTGGCTCAAAATCGAGGAACTCTCTCTCTAACAGCGTTGTGGGTGTACCACCATCAAATGGACTTCAATGGTTCAAGAAGGCAGTTCACCACCACCTTCTCAAGGACAATTAGGGATAGAACATAGAACATTACAGCGCAGTACAGGCCCTTCGGCCCTCGATGTTGCGCCGACCTGTGAAACCAATCTGAAGCCCATCTAACCTAAACTATTCCATTATCATCCATATGTTTATCCAATGACCATTTAAATGCCCTTAAAGTGGGCGAGTCTACTATTTTTGCAGGCAGGGCATTCCACGCCCTTACTACTCTCTGAGTAAAGAACCTACCTCTGACATCTGTCTTATATCTATCACCCCTCAATTTAAAGCTATGTCCCCTCGTGCTAGCCATCACCATCCGAGGAAAAAGGCTCCCACTGTCCACCCTATCTAATCCTCTGATCATCTTGTATGTCTCTATCAAGTCACCTCTTAACCTTCTTCTCTCGAACGAAAACAGCCTCAAAACCCTCAGCCTTTCCTCATAAGACCTTCCCTCCATACCAGGCAACATCCTGGTAAATCTCCTCTGCACCCTTTCCAATGCTTCCACATCCTTCCCATAATACGGTGACCAGAACTGTACGCAATACTCCAAGTGCAGCCGCACCAGTGTTTTGTACAGCTGCAACATGACCTCATGGCTCCGAAACTCAATCCCTCTACCAATAAAACCTAACATACTGTACGCCTTCTTAACAACGCTATCAACCTGGGTGGCAACTTTCAGTGATCTATGCACATGGACACCGAGATCT
>NC_063337.1:108300959-108301368 GCF_021869965.1 Rhincodon typus | reverse complement strand
TCTAGACCCGAAACGTCAGATTTCCTGCTCCTCTGATGCTGCTTGGCCTGCTGTGTTCATCTAGCTCTACACCTTGTTACCTGACTCACTCAGGTCCTTTACCTTGTTTAGACAACTTGTAATTGCAGACAGTATCATTGCCTTTCAACTATCTTTCAAATGGATTAGCAAGCCATTCAGTTCAAGGGTAATCAAGGATGTATATGGTGAGACCCATATCCAATGAAAGAATAAAAACATTTCTACTCATGTACCGTAGGCAAGTTGACCTCTCTCATCCTGATTGGATAAAATGACATTCTTATCATCGTATAATTTAAGCATTGGCCAAATTTACTTTGCTGGACCACATTTCAATACAAAAATCTTTCCCCTCACACCTTAAACCTATGCCCCCTAGTTTTGGACT
>NC_063337.1:108213283-108300859 GCF_021869965.1 Rhincodon typus | reverse complement strand
CTGAAGAAGGGTCTAGACCCAAAACGTCAGCTTTTCTGCTCCTCTGATGCTGCTTGGCCTGCTGTGTTCATCCAGCTCTACACCTTGTTACCTGTCATTAACAAATGCTTTGTTTGAAAGCCCATCAGCAAATAATTATTTTTTTCTTAGTTCCCCTGTTGGTTTTGGAGCTTAATAGATCTTCTAAACTTCATATCAATCACAGTATTATGGAAAAATATTACTGGTACGAGTACAGATAAATATTAATGACTTTTTTGTGAGTTTCTATTGACTGGCTTTGCCTCCAAAGTTTTCAATATAATTTGAAATAGAATTAGTGACTTACAGATTGATTCACATCTATTTGGTATTTTTCATTTTGTTTGATTTTCCACCTGTCCCTTCTGGGATGTATATTTTTCCACCATGAATTAATGACACTTTGAATTGTTATTAACACTGTTATATGAACCTTTCAAAGCAATTTATCAAACCCCTCATGCACCTTATTCTTCCAGGGCATGTATATAGTACCTGTCACTTTATAATCATGTGAGTGCCACTCCATGACTGACCAGTGGGAAGTGTACCTCAGTATTACAAAGTTCATACTGCTCAATCACATCTGTACCTCACAGTTGAACACAGTTTATCAAGAATTGACAAAACTAATATTCATCCTGCAAGCAAGGATGTGAGAATGCCTGATGAGGCTCAGGGCTTGATTTGTTACTATCAGTACCAGATATCTCCATATATTGCCTCTAAACTGGCAGCTAAGGTAAATCTATGATATTTGTCACACAACAAGCTATGCAAATAAAACATCTGCTGTTGTTGTTGGAAACCAATTTTTTTTTTGAGGTGCATATTATAATCATCTAAAGCTTTCATCCAATAGTTCTACAAACAAGACTTGAAGAACTAGAAAAGAAATAAAAAACTGAAAACTGTGGAAGCTGGAAATCTGAAATAAAAACAGGAAAGTCAGGCATATGATTTCAGATAGCATGTAAAATCGATTTTACTTAATTAAAAATACTTTATGGTCTGGCACTATCTGTGGAGTGAGAAGTAGTTAGGGATTCAGGTCTGTGACCTTTCATCAGAAACAGTTCTGATGAAAAGTCATTGATTCTGGAGAAGAGCCAGAAGATTGGAAAATTGCCAATGTGACTCCCTCCCTATTCAAAAGGGAGGGAGGCAAAAAGGAGGTAGCGGATTAGCTTCACATCTACAGTTGGAAAAATGTTGGAACAAATTATTAAGGAAAATCTAGAAGCACATTTGGAAAATCATAATGTAATCAAGCAGAGTCAGCATGAAAGGGAAACAATGGCTGACTAATTTAATAAAGTTTTTCAAAGAAATCTCAAACAGAGCGAGTACACTGGAACCAGTAGATGTGGTTTATTTGGACATTGAGAAGGCATTCACCTACAAAAGGTGAAGTCACAAGATAAAAGCCCATGCTGTTACAGATAGTGTACTGGCAAGGGCAGAGAATTGGCTAATGAGCAGGAAACAGCAAGTGGGGCTAAGGAGTTCTGTTTCAGGTTGGCGACCTATAAGCAGTGCAGTTCCACAAGGACCAGTCCTAGGACTGCAGTCACTTATAACATATATTAATTATTTGGAGGAAGGAAATGAATGTACTGTAGCCATATTTGCAGATTACATGAACAGAGGTGGAAGGCATGTTACAAGAGGGATACAATTTACAAAGAGAGATTGATAGGTTAAGTAATTGGGTGAAAAGTGGGCAAATGGTGTTGACGTGAGATGTAAAGTTGTCCATTTTAGAAGCGAGAACAAAAAGCATCATTATTTAAATGGAGAAAAACTGCAGAAAAGTGCAATACAAAGGAACTTGGAAATACTTATTCACAGGTGCAGCAAATAATTAGGAAAGCTAATGGAATGTTGGTCTTTATTTCAAGGGGGTTTGAGTATAAGAGTAAGTCTTACTCTAACTGTACAAGGTGCTGGTGAGACCACATCTGGGGTACTGTGAGCTTTGTTTTCCTTCCCTTATTTAAGGAAAGATTGTTTTATTGGAGACGATTCAGACAAGGTTCACTAGGATGATCCCCAGTATGGAGGGATTTACTTTTGAGCAAAGGCTAAACAAGTTAGGACTTTACTCACTGGAGAGGTGATTGCATTGAAACATACAGACTTCTAAAGGAGCTTGACAGGGTAAATGCTGAGAGGATGTCTCCCCTCATGGGACAGTCTAGGACCAGAGGGCATAGTCTCAGAATAAAGGGGCACCAATTTAAGACTGAGATGAGGAGGAATTTCTTCTCTCCGAGGGTTGTAAGTTTTTTTGGAATTCCTTGCCACAGAGAGCTGGGAGCAGAGTTCTCATGTATGTTAAAGTTGAGATAGTTTTTTGATCAGCGAGGAGTCGATAATTTTGGAAAATGATAGGAAAGTGGTTGTTAGGCATATTGGATCAACTGTGATCCTTTTGATTGTTGGAGCAGAGTTGAGGGGCTGAAGGGCCTCCTCCTGTTCCTATTTCTTAGGGTCTTATGGACTTGAAATGATAACTCTGTTCTCCTCTCCACTGATGTTACTAGTCCTGCTTTTTATAAAATGTAATATTTCTGGTAATTTTGCATTAGAAAAAATCAACCATATAACTTTTAATCATTTTTCACTGATTAGTTGTTGGAATTTAGTAACATTCGATTTGATGTTCATAATTTCTGTGAAAGGACTTGTTTGATTCACATGATTTCTCCATGTTTGTAACATTGACATTATCTACTCAAAGGTATTAATGCCATGGGACTGTACAGAATGAGTGGAGTAAATTCCAAAGTGCAGAAGCTAATGAATACTGTATTTGGTAAGACGTTTCTTCAATTCTCAAAAGGAGTTGCACAAATTATACACTGCATATTTTTCATTTTATGTGTCAGATTATGTATGTTTTTAAGAGCTTATTCCTAGATTTTCAATGATTATTAAACACAGCTGTAAAGTTTTGCATAGATTTGCGATCTGTTTCATATATCCCTAAATGCCTTGATACATTTGTTAGCTGTGTGTAGGTAAAGGTTAACTCATTGCAGATTTTTGCCTAGTGGATCTGTTTCTTAAAACATGAAGCCATCATACAGAACATCTCTTGTATGTGGATAAGACCAAAACATGTATGATGCTGTAGATTTTTTTCACGTCAATAGAACCTGGCCTTTCAAACAACAACAAATGGATAGTCCATGATTGATCACTTCACCCAACTCACGTTGATTGCAACTGGTCATCAGCTAAGAATTTCTTGGCTTGTTGCAATCAATGCTGAACCACTCCATAAAGTTGAATGTGACATTCCTCATGGTTACTGTCTTCACTTTTCTTCTTTGAAGATATCTGTAATTTTCCCAGCTCTTACAAACATATCACATGTCTTCTTTGCCTGCTCCAGTTGGGCAGACCACAACATGCTAAGATTATACAGTACACTCCATCTGGACTGCACTACAAGAGCTAACCCATCATTAGAACCTCATCTTTAGGAGACCTGTTGTCTGGTCCACGATGGCTCTTGTGGAAGAATGGGTTGCATTGTGTCTGGACTCGGCCTCAGTCAGAGGTTTGCATAATGGAGTCACCATCCATGGTTACAGAGACTACATTGTTACCTTGTCACCCAGTAACCATCGTTGTAGGGCATCTAGCCCTTGAAAAGAAGCCAGAATCTGAGAGGCCTCAAGAATATAGCCTCATGGCAGAAGAGAAACATTTCTAAGGTGTGGCGATTTGCATCTCACACAAGTAACAGTTTAGCATAGTCCTCCATTCAGTGGAACGTGAAGGACTCCAACAAGGAGGGCCAGGGAATGCCTTTACATGGACCATTGATATGGTAGACTTTATTCCCACATGTGCAGCACAAGCCATCCTGTCCAAAGACAGTAGGAGATTGTAAGTTCAATTGGACTACTGAAACCCTGCACCCAGCCCCAGCCCATCCCTTCACATTACCCAAGAAATGCAGCATTGCATACAAGAGCATGTTAGTGAATAGTTACAGTTTCAAGGTTAATGATTAAGAAAAAGATAGCTCCATGCCCTTCTGCAACCTATGAGATTTGATTGCCTTCATGAATTATGACTCATCAGTAATGCTTTTAAGGTCATCTCTGATTACCTCTGGTTCACAGAGATGACTGTAATCAATTTGTAGTTACCAACAACCTGATCAAGACACCTTGTATTCAGGACTTGTTTCCCACCTGGTTGGTCACTGTGCACGTTTCACATACAGCTTACTGTGATGACACTTGTCTTTAACCTGGACCAGTAAATGCAGCTACCTCTTGAAGGACCTCACATATACACCCCAAATAAGCACAGTAAATATGGGTGAATGAGGATGAGATTGCAGAGTGCTTGGAAGTGCATGGTAAAACAGGGCAGAGTCAGCATGCCTTCATCAAAGGAAGATCATGCCTGAAAAATTTGTTAGAGTTCTTTGAGGAGCTGTTGAGCAAGTCTGATGAAGGAGAGCCAGTGGATGTGATCTCTTTGCCCCAAGGCAGGTGCAAAATAAGATAAGAGCCCCTGGTATTAGGGGCAAGGTCCTGGCATGGATAGAGGATTGACTGACTGGCAGAAGGCAGAGAGTGAGGATAAAATTATCTTTTTCAGGAAGGCAGCTGGTGACTAGTGGAGTTCTGCAGGGATCCATGTTGGGACCACAACTATTCACATTATACATTAACGATAAGAACAGAGGAGCTGAGGGCATTGTTGAAAGGTTTGCTGATAGCACATAGAAACATAGAAGATAGGAGCAGGAGGAGGCCATTCGGCCCTTCAAGCCTGTTCCACCATTCTCCACAACCATGGCTGATCGTCCAACTCAAGAGCCTGCTTTCTCCCCGTAACCTTTGATGCCATTCACCCCAGTGCTGATTCTAGTCGCCTCTTGAATACATTCAATGTTTTGGCATCAAATACTTCCTGTGGTAATGAATTCCACAAGCTCACCACTCTTTGGGAGAAGAAATGTCTCCTTATCTCCGTCCTAAATTGTCTACCCTGAATCCTCAGACTGTAACCCCTGGTTCTGGACACACCCGCCATCAGGAATATCCTCCCCACATCTACCCTGTCCAGTCCTGTTAGAATTTTATAAGTCTGTATGAGATCCCCCCTCATTCATCTGAACTCCAGTGAAAACAATCAGAACCTAGTCAATCTCTCCTCATACGTCAGACCCACCATCCCCAGAATCAGCCTGGTAAACCTTCGCTGCACTCCCTCGAGAGCAAGAGCATTCTTCCCCAGAAATGGAGACCAAAACTGTTCACACTTTGAGCAGGAAGTCTGGAATCACTTTGTGTTTTCATTTTTTATACTTTCATTTCTATTTGGACATACATGCACTGATTGTATGTATTCTGACCAAAGTGCAATTTTTTTTTTACTGCCTGACCAAATTGTCTAATATAATTCAATTCCAAAATACTGGATCATACCACTCAAAAACAGTTCCTTTTCTTGGCTATTGCTGCTAATACAGTAAAGTTACTTGTTTTTTTTTATCTTCCACACCTGCCTATTCAAATGTCACTGATTTGGTTCCAGCATTTCTGTTATGCTACATGCTCAAGCACCACACTGCACTGAAAGTTAAACTTGAGAATTGGATGCTACAGAAGGCAGCCAGTGCAAGTTACAAAAAAGAAATAAATTAAGTTTTTACATTTATGGTTTTGCTGAGGGAAATTCCATACAATGAGGAATGGCTGAGAAATGCATAATATTCCTCTAAAATATTCTCTGTTGGCAGTTAGAGTCAATAAATGTGAAGCTGGAAGAGTTTCAGTCCTAAACATTGACTTCCCTGCCCCTCAGATGCTGTCTGAGCTGCTGAGCTTTTCCAGCTCTACATTTATCGATTCTAACTTCCAGCATCTGTCGTCTTTACTGTCTCCAAGCCTCTGTTGGAAGTTAGGATTTGTGTAAAAAGTTGTGATTTTTGGAAAATGATTTATCCTGTGTAAATTACTTGAAGCTGTGATATTTATCTTGTTAATTTTCTTCAATCAGTACGTGTTGTAAAATTGAATTGTTATCTATGTTAAACATAATATATACATGTTTTCTTTCTCAATAGCACCTAAAGCACCACCTGACATGGAACTTGATAGTGAATTGTGGGATATGAAGACAATTACAAGTGGCCTTAAAACTTATCTCAGGTATGGGTTAATGGACTAGGATCAAGGCTGAACCTTTAGTAACGGAGGCTGAGCTCTGCAGTTTCAATATGACTGGTAGAAGGAGAACAGTAAGTGTGCGGTCCCCTCATTCCTGCCCTCACTGTTTTGCATTTTGAATCCAGCATCAGCTTTTATGAGGGGGTCTCCAATCCAAATCCAATGTGAGGCAGGATGTCTAGCAGGAGAAGGTGGGGGAGGTATGTTCCACCCACCAATTTAAAGGTCCCTTTTAGTCTCACTATTTCCAGTATTGTTATGTCAATCTTTAAAACTGAACAAATCAACTCTACTGACAGCTAAACACTGTTGTTACACACAGGAATGGTCCTGTTTGTAGGCCTGTATTCTTGAAGCTTACTCATATGTGGCATAACTCATTCCCAACATGTTTCCCATATGATTAATGAAACATGGAGTGATCATTGGAGAAGGACAGTCGGTTGCTTCTTAACAGGTTCAATAGCTTTTTTTTTTTCAAAAGGGAGGGATGGCTTCCAATTTCAGCATTCACCCACTTCCTGTATTACTAGACACTGATGGAATAATGTTGGCTCACAGAATCTGATTTTGTTACATTTTATTTTTATGTTGGCCAGGTTTCTGGAAAAACTCAGTCCTCCAATACTAGTTGCATTAGAATCTATTGAATTCACATGAATGGATATACCAGGCCTGAGTTAAAATATATGAAAGACAGCATAACGTATAATGGAACAATGTCAAGGTACTGTACTGCAGTGCCAGCAAAGAATTTAGGCATTTAAATTGCTCAAATGATCAAGAATGTTGTGACTTTACATTTCTTTTAAGGTCATGCCATCTTGTTAATTTTATAAGTGTCAATAATAGATTTCATAGACAGATTACATAAGTATTTCAGGTGTTCATTCTAGTGTGACAATATCATGACAAATCACACTTGTTTTATTCCTATCTGTGAGGAGCATGTCATCAGACAACATTATTGCCCATCCCTATTTGCCCTGGAGAATGTGGTAGTGAACTGCCCTCTTGAACTGTTGCAATCCTTGTGCTATAGGGACATCCACAGTCTCGTGACCAAGTGAATTCTAGGACTTGGTCCCACATTCTGCGGTACTAGTCTTCTTTACTTTGCTGCAATGTTGCCAGAATTCAGCCTTTGCAGCATCCAGTGCCTTTTCTTCTTATACCATGAGTAATTCAAATTGTTTTTGTCTGTGATACTGGGGTCTTCAGGAGGAGGCCAATATTGATCATCCTCTTGACACTCGTGACAAATAATGGATGCAAATACTGCAGTCATGACTTTTGCACTGACGATGATATGTTTCCCCAACATTGTAGAGCCTTCCTTCTCCTTTCAGTTGTTCAATTGTCCACATCATTCACAAGTGGCTGTGGCAAGACTGCCAACTTAGATCTGTCAGCTGTGACCCAGCTGTCAATTGCATGCCGTTTCTGTTATTTAATGTTCAACTAATCATGTGTAGTAGCTTCACCAGGTTAAGACCTCATTTTTAGGTGTGTGTGTTGTTGCTCGTGGCATGTCCTCCTGCACTCTTAATTGCACTGGGGTTTATCTCTCAGCTTAATGATAATGGTAGCGTACAGAATTAGATGCCACGAAGCTACAGGTTGTGGTTAAATACAATTCCTGGCTGCTGATGGCATCCATAACGTATTGTGGACCCAGTTTTGAGTTGCTAGATCTTTTCAAAGTCTGTCCCATTTAGCACAGTGGCAGTACTGGACAACATTACAGAGGGCATTGTCAGTGTAAATCACCTCCATAATGACTGTGCAGCAGCCATGCCTACTGATGCTAACATGAATAAATGCATCTGCAACAGGTAGGTTGGTAAAAATGATGTCAACATCAGCCAAGGGTAGCACAGCAAGGCATGTCAGCAGGAGTATTGTTTGACTTGATGTCATGACATTTTGTGGGATCCAGAGTCAACATTGATGACTTGTAGGGCAAGTGTTCCCCGCTGTATACCACTATGCCACCAACACTGGTGGATCATTCCCGGGATGGTTTTTATCAAGGGGTACTGATGGCGGTGTCTGGGACATCCAACAATATTGCAATATGTTGCTTGACCTATCTGTAGGACAGGTCTCCCAAATTTGTCACAAACCCCTAGATGTTGGTAAGAAGGCTTTACATGGTTGACAGGATGCTGTTGTCATTTCTCGTGTTTAGGTTGATTCTGGCTGTTCTGTGTGGTTTCAGTCATTTGCTTTGACTTTGTGTAGTTCACTATCACTGAATAGCTTACTAGGTCACTGCAAGAGTGCAGTTAAGAGTCAAGCACATTGTAGTGGGGTCTGGAGTTATGTGTTGGCGGGATTAGATAAGGATTACTGACTTTCTCTATAATTAATGAAGCAGACAGGTTTTAAAAAAATTGACAATGATTCTTTTTGTTGAATTCAGATTTCTCATCTCCCATGGTAGGAGTCAAGCACCTATCCTCAGAACATTAGCCTGCGGCTCTGGATTATTAGTACTGCGCAAATTCATACATTTTCCACTTCTTTCTTTAAACACACTCAAAACTTATTTTGCACTAAATCAGCTTACTGTAACACTATGCTGAACACTGCCAGAAACAACAGTACTGAAATAAAAGATGACAGATTCTGAAAATCTGAAGTCAAAACAGAAAATGCTGAAAATTGCTGTAGGTCTGGCAGCACATGCAGAGAGAAAAAGAAGAGTTTATGCTCATAGTCATTTGACAGTACAGAACTTGAGTAATGCTAAAAAATATACATTTTGTTGATGCTTGTCAATTTGCAATAATCTGGATGATTCACAAGAATATTCTTGCAAATAATCCTGATGAGTGCAAAATAAAAAACGTGGAAAAAAATATTTTTTCAAGGTTGTGCTCCGATCAATGACCGATCAAAATTAACAACAGATCATTGATCTGAAATATCAACACAAACAAGGTGCATCTAACAGAAAGTCAGTAACTTGAAATGTTAACCCTGACCTGCCTGGAATTTCCATCATACTCTGTTTCAAATTTTGGATTTATAGTATCTTTAATGGCAAGACTCTTAAATGTGAAATCAAGATTTGAACAAACTCTATGGAAATATGGTGCTGGATATTACATGGCTTGGTGTTCACTCACCACCTTAGCTCACCCCCATTGTACATAGTGTGGGCAGGCTTTGGTTTCATATGTATCTACAGAATTACAGAATTAAAGCTAATACAGAAATTGTTAACAGATCAATTGACCTAAATAATATCCTAGACATGGAAAAATATGGTTGGCGAGGGCAGGTGGGTGAGAATAGGATCAAACAGAGAGGAGGATTCTCTGCAGCCTGCTGTAAGGTCATCAGGGTCTATCTGACCATCTACCCATGCAGCAACATCCCTTCCTCACATGGAAAACTTGTTGGCAGCAGTGGGAGTAGCCCTTTAATTGGTAAAACAATATACAGCCACACTTCCTGCTGCTAGCAACATACCATGCTGAGTAGACATTGGGCTTCCCCACCCAATGTATTCCCTTCACCACAATTCTGAAGAAGGGTCATTGGACCTGAAACGTTAACTCAGATTTCTCTCCACAAATGCTGCGAGATTTTCTAGCAATTTCCATTTTTGTTTCAGATTTCCAGCATCTGCAGTTCTTTCATTTTTTTTCTTCAGGTTTTAAAAGAAATTGGGAAAGGAATTTACAAACAGTCAGGCTGAAATTCTGCCATTGTTTTCCAATACTGTCTGGGTACCATTCTGTAGAAATACTCAAAGGCTGTCAATTGCAATTTTGCATATGGTGACATACATTTTTGCTACTCAGCAATTGTTAGATTATTTGAAAATTGTGGCAGACATAACAGAACATCAGGTTTAGGTTTGGAGATAGTAAGAACTGCTGATGCTGGAAGTCTGAGATAACACAGCGTGGAGCTGGAGGAACACAGCAGGCCAGTCAGCATTTTGAAGCTAGTAAAGTCCACAATGAGACCAGTGGGTTGTAGGCTCCCAAATCCACCTTTTATCCCATGACCATACTTCATTCCCTGACCAACCCTCCCTATCATCCCCACCTCGTTGACCTGTCCGTCTTCTCTCCCACCTATCCGCCCCTCCCACCTCACTGACCAATCCCACCACTGCCTACCTGCACTCACCTATCGCCATCCCACCTACCTTCCCCAGCCCCACCCCCCTCTCTATTTATTTCAGAGCCCCCTTCCCCCTCCCCATTTCTGAAGAAGGGTCCTGACCCAAAATGTCAGCTTTTCTGCTCCCCTGATGCTGCCTGGCCCGCTGTGTTCATCCAGCTCCACACTGTGTTATCCTAGGTTTAGGTTTATTTGGTTTCTTGTGGTTTATCATCAAGTCACAAATCACAGTAAAAGTTGTATTGTTGCCAAATGTCTAAATCCTAACCGAGGATATTTCTTTTCCTATCCTAGATGCCTTGTGGAACCATTGATGACTTATAAACTGCATAAGGATTTAATTGCAGCTGTTAGTAAGTAGCTATTATGAAGATTTGACATTAGTTTGTACAGAAGTTTGAAAGTAATAGACTTTTCAGAGAAAACCTGAGAACACAGAGTTTACATAATTTTCATGTTGAGGCAGCAGATAGACCAGTTATTGCTGGGACACTGGAGGTTTTTTTCTTGGTTTCTGAATCATTTAAATTAGTACAAATCAAAACTCAAACATAAGCCATTCCGTCCAATCACTGAATTTTGACAGATTGGCAGTGGCCCCAAAGAAGAGCCAGAAAGTTGGAGGCATCCTGCTCTTTTTTTCCTGTAATGACATATCCAAACTTTCAGTTGACTACTATAAAATTGAGTAAAATTGTGTCATGGAGAAAGTTTCAGTTTTTAGAAAAATTCCTCCCATAAATTGAATTTCTTTCCAATTATCTCATGCTGAAGTGATTAATGATTGTTGTGCCGTCTAAGCAGGAAAGTGTGACCATATTTGGCCATCAGATAGTCATTATTTTAAAATACATTCCTTGAATGAAAGGTATTCATGTAAAACTAAAGTATCAGTTTAATTTATTATTAATTCTAGCATTTAAAAAGTGTCATTAGACTGAATCTGTTGTATAAACTTCTACAGAATCAGATGACCAAAATTACAGAGTCCGTGCTGTTCACGCATTGGTTTATAAATTGCCAGAAAAGAACAGGGAGATGCTTGACATTTTGCTGAAACATTTGGTGAAGTGAGTAGTTTTGTTTTTTCTGCCAATGGTGATCATGCTTACTTAATTTATGTTGCATTTTAGACATCTATTTTAACACTTTGAAATTCATTTACTGTTCATTAATTCTTCATAATTTTAGTGCCATTGTAACCTGTTAATTAAAGGATACTGGTAATGTCATTAATTGCAAGGGTGAAGTATGAGTGTTTTTGGTAACATGCCCTCTGATCAAATTAATCTATAAGATACAAACTTAATTCTTAATTTTAAAGTTTCTAAGTGAAAAAAATGCCATTTATTGTTTCAGCAAGTGAATCTACTAAGAGTATAATAGGGCTTGTATCATTGTTGCTAAAAATATTTTTAAGTTTAATGAATTGATTGATTTTGGATATGCTGTGAATGGCTGTGACTCAATGTTAGCAATTCACTTTGTAATAAATAGTCAGTGCTTATATACATAATATGTCACAAAAATTAGTAGATGACTGGAGACATGGTAGAAAAAGCTATGTCCGAAATAATATTTTGCTCATTGTAATCCATGTAAACTTAAGGTTCTTTTAAGAAAGATAACATCATCAGCAAGGTCTCCGCACTTGCACACTGGAAAAATGACTTTTATCCTTCCACAACAAGTAGATATGGGAAAGTCAATCAATACAGTTAATTACAGAGTGACACATCCATTTAAATAAACAGTCATCAGTGCAATTCAAAATAATTGATGCATATTACCCAGTTTTTAACAATGTGATCTATTTAGGATAGTCCCAACACTGAAAAAGTCTCCCCCACCTGTGCTACTATTACACCCAATATTTGCACATGCCTCAACTTGGACCACAGAGAACACCCCATCTTTCAACCAAACGAACCCAGCTTGGAATCAAATAGCAAAACTTATATAAAATCAAATTATAATACAAAATAAAACTAAAATGTAGACCTTGGAACTGGGACTGAATTACATCAATATGCATTGGTTCAATTATTCTTCCAACTCTTATTACCTGCAGGTGTCCAAGCAAGGAAATCAAGACCAAGTAATACCTTTTGTTTTGTTCATTGGATGTGACAAGGCCAGCATTATCTGACACCATTTTACTACTGTTAACATGAACAGCTTGGTATCAATTGCTATTAGTGGCTGTGGGTGATAGTATAGATAGTCGCCCATGAGTTTAGGCTCTGTTAGTCTTAGATTTGTACTAAAACATTTCCTTCACGATTTTCTTCCGTACCTTTTTCAAAGTGTTCACACTAGTGACAGGAAGTCAATGGGCACTTTGTGTCAAAGACAGAGTGACCATTATTAAAGGCCTTCAGAGACTTTGGTGAATGCCAACAAATTATTCACTCAAAGGGCATGACAGATTTACCCGTTCTCACCTAACAGATATAAGAATGTGCTTCCAGTAAATGTGTCTAAACAATTAGAGCTGGGAGACTTTGCTCCATGAAATCTAACTGTAGTATCTCAACTAATGAAGTTCAATAACCTTAACTCTAATTCTAAACAGAGCAGGGATGGAAGCAGGGATCTCTCAAATAATGAAATTCTTGTTAAAACATTGTCTAGAAAAAGTAAAGAATATCCAGTTAAAGCAAAGTTGGAATTGACAGATGTACTCCAGGCTTCCAGTTCAGAAAATGTGCTTTTCTTTTGAGCAACTTACAAAATAAATTGATAAAGACAAATGAGTGCAATAACAATGGTTGTGAAGATGAAGAGAAAATATGGTCAAGGTAAATTAGTCATGCTTCACATGGATGACCTAGAATGTACAGAAAAAAAACTATCCTCCAGTATCAGAGATAACACAGTGTGGAGCTGGAGGAGCACAGCAGGCCAGGCAGCATCAGAGGAGCCGGAAAGTTGACGTTTCAGGTCGGGACCCTCAATCTCCTCCAGTATCATTGTCTAGGAATCCGGAGAATAGTTCACATTAAAGGTGAGGAACATTGTCAGATTTTCTGTCAGCCAAATAATCATTTCTGCAGTGTACATGAGTTGCACATGAGGACCATGGTTGTTTGGAAGAATATTTCAGTTTGCAGAACAATTCAGATCTACATAATGGCTATGCATCAAATTATATAAGTGAAACAAATGAACCAAAAGAGAAAGGCATCGAATAGATGAAGTAGTTTGAATAGAAATATGTTTATGGTTCAGATAAATACAAAGCTGAGACTAGGAAAGGGACTTGTCAGATGAATTGAGGATGGAATTGCATCTAAATGATTTTCACGCAATGGCCATTCATGGGAGAGTCCTCAAATACAACTCTTTTGAGACCAGAGATAGTAAGAACTGCCGATGCTGGAGTCAGAGATAACGCAGTGTGGAGCTGCAGGAGCAAAGTGGACCAGGCAGCATCAGTCCCGACCTGAAATGTCAACTTTCCTGCTCCTCTGCTGCTGCCTGGCCCACTGTGCTCCTCCAGCTCCAACTGTGTGTTATCCTTTGAGACCATCTGTCTTTGCAGCATGTGGTGGCAGTAAGTAAAAGTAAAGAATAACTTAAGGGAACTGATCAGTGGGCTACTGACAAATATGCCTTTGGATAAAAATCTCAGGGAATGATAGTGAAATTGCAGAGACTCAGCTTCAAAGTGGAAGGTGAACAAACAATTTTGATGTAACCACTTTACATTAGAAATAAGGGAAACTGGAGAAAATGGATTGTATTCAAGAAGACATTGGCTACATTTCTGGCAGAAAAATATGATTAAAAGGTGCAAAAGATAGCTGATCATACATTGTCTAAAGTGTAATGATCTCTTTCAGCCTTAATATTCCTACATTCTCATAGATTCAGCTACTTTGAATGTCTGTTTCCCAGTTATAAATAAATGTAAATGCCACTTCTAAACACAATAATTTTCACTTTCTGTAATTTCAGAGTATCCACTCACAGTCAAAAGAACCTGATGACTATATCCAATTTGGGTGTGATTTTTGGTCCAACACTAATGAGATCCCAAGAGGAGACTGTAGCAGCAATGATGAACATTAAATTTCAGAACATTGTGGTTGAGATTCTGATCGAGAATTATGAAAAGGTAGGATCGGAGTTATCTGTTTTTTCCAGTGGCTATATTTTGTATTTTAGGTAGCTCATTGTCATAGGTCATGGATAAAGACAAAACGTAAATGTCACTTTTTAAAGTTGTCTTCCTGCTTTGTTTCATTTTCATTACATCTGCCATCTATCTATGTATTGAGCTACAATTTTCCCCATTTTATAAGTGATAGGTGATGATTAACTTGTCACTCCCGCTGCCAAGCATTTTTTTTGCTGGATTACACGCCAATCAGCTGGTTGAGAGATTCCCAGGAAGGTTCTCGGTGTATTACAAGCCTCAACACTAGTGAACCAGCTTATTAGAATCTGTTAGCCAATCAGAGATCAGCAGCTTCTGCATCCTAAAGGCTGCTGATCAAATCCCAGGTTTAAGAGGATCCAATGCCAATGTAGTCTTTTTACTTGGCTTTCTGTGGGGTGATGTTCAGAGGTGGATGGAATCATGGATAGAAGCTAGGGCCAGCATGGAGACATTTAGAGACCATTTCTCTGCCTTCATGCCTTTGATTACGCCCAGATTGAGGCAAATGGTCCTCCCTTCAAGAAGCCTCAAAACTGACCCCAGTGGTTCCTAACCAGACTTTGCAAATGACCAATCCTGGATACCAGGTTTAAAGTGTAAACAAATGATTAACAATTTATTAATAATACAGTAAGTGCAGCAGAGCAATGTTGAACCATAAGTTAATGTAATTACTGTATTAAATTTAAACCTAATCCTCTTTAATTCTAAACCCCATTCTCTCACAAAGACAGAAAGACAAATGGACACAGTTAAGGAATATATCAAAAGTGTAAAATAAATGAGATGTAACTGGCCAGGTCACTTGAGCAGACTCCACAACTTATAACATCACCGACATATGGGATTGTATCTTGCTTGGTTTCTGACTGCAACAATGTGTGCAGATAGCTTCCTGTAGGCTTTGAGGAATATATCACTTCATTCTTACAACAGATTCAGTTCTTCAAGTTTCCAATAAGCTGATAATGCGAGCACAGCCAGAGAACATTCAAACCTCTGTCCTGCTCAAAACCAGTGCAAATTCTGGTCTCCCTTTGTTAGACTGACTTTCTCCCCACCATGTCCCAGTTAACATTCGATATCTGCCATCATCTTGAGATAAGGCCTCTCTGGAGTTGAGGCATCTATAGAGTACTTTTCTTTTAACAAGAAATAAATTACAATTAACTTTCAGGCCTGGCCTCATGGGGAAAAATAACAACAGTTTGTTTTAAGTTAAGCTATTACTCACAGTCCAAAGGTCATTTTCAGCTCACAGTTCACAACACCAAACCATAACTAAAAATAAAACAAGATAACAAAAAGTCGGTGAAAGTTCTAACACATCTGAGATGTAACAGTTGGTACAGATGGGGATGTAGTGCAGATCCAGTGCTTCTTGTCCTATCTCCTCAATAAGCCTTGGAGCTGATCCAGCCCAAGGAATACTCCAAAGAGTATATGTGGAAAACTGGACACTTAAAATGAGTCTGCTCTCAGCATCTACAGTCAATCCAGCTGTTGGGCACAGAGATTCCTTCCCCTGCAATGGTGGTCCCTTCTCAGTAGGCATTCATTTAGTTGGATATTCTACCAAGAACTAGACAGAGAGTGAATTTCCTTTAGGAAGAAGCTCTGTCTTATGTAGAGCAAGAGAGATTTATCCTGTGGTATACATGAGATTTGGCAACATTAACATGTTTCCTGAGAGTATCCTGCTGAGGTGTGTAAACTGATCGATGTCTCTCATCCCATTGGCTCTCCATTTTGCAGGGCCGGACATCCTTAATCATTGATACACTGAGCCCTTCTCACCTGTCCTCAATCCCATTTTTCATAACTTGAGGTTTATGTGACCCATGCGATATTCAAGTAGATATAAGAAAGTTGAGACTATCTATGGTAGTAGGGGTAGTAGGAACTGCAGATGCTGGAGAATCTGAGACAACAAGGTGCAGGGCTGGATGAACACAGCAGGCCAAGCAGCATCATAGGAGCAGAGAGGCGATAGGGGTTGTTAGAGTCAAATGTGCTAAGAATTGAAAGGCACGTCTAGTGACGAGTATGTGCAGCACGTTCTGAGACTGGCGGATAATGTCAACAATCTTTGACCTTACTCTACATACTCCGTATTCTTGTACGTAGAATACAAGACGTTGAGTAACAGGAAATCAAGCAGTTCTTTACCTGCCTGCACCATCACTGTTCTTGAAGGTTCAAGTCAAGTGTCCTCGACCGGTTAACATCAGGCCTCACTAAAGTGTCACATGTAGCAGAGCTCTCAATTGGAGCTGCCTCATCAAAGAGAGAGAGTAAGGGTGTCGGGTACCCATGTGGATTACCACTTGCAGTCACAAAGGTGTTCACCTCCAATTGTTCTTAAACTTGTTAATATCGTGGGTAGTGGACCAATTGAGAAAGACATTAGTGAGTTGGAGGACACTCACAGGAGATTGCTTGATTGTATTTTCACCAAGTGTGGGACAACTTGAAAAATGATGTGATTGCAAGTACTGTGACCTATTGAACCGTAGAATTATGATGATTGATGTCCATCCAATAAAAATTCCTTACCACTGGACACCACTCATTATGAGGACAGTGTTCAAAACTGCCTGCAGAAATCTTTGAAACAAGCTGTGATCTGAAAGTTATCAAGTCTTTACGTCTCCCTCATAGTCCTTATGAGGAAGAAAGACATAAAAAACTCATGATCTGTGTTCAGGCACTAAACACAAAGATTTATAAATATGCTTACCCCCTACATAGATTGAAAAAGCATTGCAGCTTCTCAAAGGTGCAAAGTAACCCTGCAGTCTCAGTTTTTGCTTCATTCAAAGTAATGGAAGCATCACTGGCTCGGCCAGCATTT
The DNA here is from genome assembly GCF_021869965.1 of Rhincodon typus. Classification (NCBI taxonomy): domain Eukaryota; kingdom Metazoa; phylum Chordata; class Chondrichthyes; order Orectolobiformes; family Rhincodontidae; genus Rhincodon; species Rhincodon typus. Next base: position 108,283,473 of record NC_063337.1, on the reverse strand, counting down.
ATTGCCCATCCCAGTGAAAGTGAAGGAATGGTGACATGTTTCCAAGTCAGGATGGTGTGTGATTTGGAGGGGAATTTGCAAGTGGTGTTCATATGCATCTGCTATCCTTGTTCTTCGAGATGGTAAAGGTCATGAATTTGGAAGGTGAAATGGAAGAAATTTTGGTGGGTTATTGCAATGCTTTCTTGTAGAGGATGCACACTGTTCAATGATAGATGAGGTGCCAGTTGAGCAGGCTGCTTTGTCCTGCTTGGCATCAATACCCATCGAAACAAGAAGGGAGTATTCCATCACACTCCTGACATGCTTTGTAAATGGTGGACATGCTTTGGAGACTGAGGAGGTGAGTTACATTAAAATTCCTAATCTCTAAGCTGCTGTTATAGCCACAGTATTTACATGATTGACCCAGTGATAACCCCTAGAACGTTGAAAGTAGCATATTCAACAATGGTGATGCAGCTGAATGTTAAGTGATCATTGAATTTTTTCTTGTTAGAGATGATCATTTCCTGATACTTGTGTGGCACAAATGTTACATAACATTTATCAGCAGAAACCTGCTTATTGTCCAGATCTTATTGCATATGGACACAAACTATTTCAGTATCTGAGGAGTTGTGAGTAAACATCCCACTTCTGACCTTATGATGGAGGGAAGGTCATTCATGAAACAGCTGAAGATTGTCTTGCCTACCCTGAGGAACCCCTGCAGGGATGTCCTGGAGCTGAGATAACTGACCTTCAACAACCACAGACAGCTACCCTTCACTGAGCAAGTGGGACACCCAACATCATAAATGACTACTGTGTTGGTCAGAGAACATTGGTACTGGCCCAGAATGGCAATGAAACTGATGACTACAGACAGATTTATGAGCAGTGTACTTTGGAAAGGGCATAAAAGTCATTTCACCTGACATGGGACCCTTGGATGCCAAGAGATCTCTGGAGATCTTTACAATAGATATTAGAGTCCCTGACTCCAGCAGTTTTGGGACAAAACACATTCTTGTGCTCACTGATGTCTTCACCACATTCATGAAGGTCATTCCCACCTGTGAGAAAAAGGTCTCAGTGATAGCCAGAGTGTTACTATGTGTTTTGTTTGTCCATTTTATTCATCTTAGTGGCATTCATAGCGATCGGGCGTAACTTCAAGTGCAAGAATCATACAGGAGCTCTGAAAGTGCTTTAGCAATGTCAGCAGCCAACTGTACCTTCCAAAACCATTTGTGCATCTTTTGATGCTCAGACCAAACAAAAGGGGGCCTGTGTACCTACTGTGTTTAATGAATGTAGTTGCCGTGAGATCCTGTTTTTATGTTATAGACTTAAAACACAGAGATTATTTGGAATAGAGCAGTGGAAGTTAAAAGATTTAATAGTGGCTTTTGGTTTTGATCAGGTTATAATGGAAGCACTATTTCTTGAATTTGGGGAGCAGTGGAGGATTTTAAATGGCTACTAAGGTAGATACAAGACAATTTTGTCTACAATTATTGCAATATAGAATGTCTTTACAATATAGAATACCTTTCTATGTGGGGCAGTTGAGGTAAACATCCTTGCTATTTTCAAAAGTAAATAAGTGACACTCCTGATTCAATGGCTAGGAGGTCAGAGGGTTGTTTCAGATTTTTCTAGAAAGTGTATGGTAGAGCCACAATCAGTTAAAATGACTCCTTCTATCCTGTAAAATGTATCAACACTTGAAAACACGTAGTGAAGTATTTTGCTTAAGAACTGGACTGAAAAATAGTACAGATATTACTGTGATGTCATCTTATTAGTGTAGTAGTTGCATACATGCATGTTTGTATGCATGGTACATGTAAATAAAACATCTGGTACAGTCAGGATATTGCTCTGTTGAGGATGAAACACAATGTTTGAGTGGATTAAGCAGAGTTTCAATCAGTATCAGCTAAAAATATTAAGCAATGGTAAAAGTGTGTTGAGTGGCATTTTTGACTTTAAAGAAATACCTTGGTAACCCTGCTTGGTGTATTTTCAGATCAGTGTTGTTTTAAAAGATGAGAATTAACATTGCATTTCTAAATGGTAAATCAATAATATGTTGCTGAGCGCAATGCAGGCAGCATATTTTCTACTTCAGTTACATTTAAAATTCTATAACTCAGAGTATTTTGAAATGTTTTACCAGTCAATGTTTTTTTTTTCTCGTTCATAGATATTGCATACTCTACCTGATCCAAATGTTCCTCTTCCTCAACCCGAGCAGAGATCGGGGTCTAGGCGAAGCAAGGCAACTTGCCTGTCAACAGGCCCAAGAAGACCCAAAGCCATCTACAGCCCAACATTGTGTCTGGCTGACGCAGACAGTAAGCATAACATATCGATTAAACATTTTTGCTGATCTTTAAAAGTTTATGTTAAAGCTGGCCCGATGTGGGTTGTGTTGGCAAAACATGTAAACAAAAACTCAAAACGTTCCTTAATATCTACACTTGGAGGATGCGTTTGATGAGGTTCCTGTTTGTTATAGTAATCACTAATCTATCAGTTTTGTTTACCAGGAAGATGATTTCCTCCTATTAGATACATGCTTCATGCTTCACGCTTCACATACACCTTTCAAACTAATGATTGGAAATGAGTGCCTAGGATTGACAGGGATTTTCACAGGATATGGGCATCACTGGCAATGCCAGCATTTATTGCCCATCCCTAATGGGGATGGGGGTGGTGTGCTGCCTCTTGAACTGCTGCATTCCACATGGCACAAGTCAACCCACAGTGCATAATAGGAGAGAGTTCCAGGACTTTGAGCCAGTGAGAATGAAGGAATGGTGGTATAGTTCCAAAATGGTATGTGGCTTGTAGGGGAACTTGCAGTTTGTAGTATCCCATGTTTCTTCTGCTATTGTAGATTTTTTCCTCTTGTTGATTCAGTCATCATCTGCCACCTATGTCCCCTCTAAGCCATGCAGGAGTCACTGTGAGTCACTACCACATACAAACTTTGGAGGCTGTGTAGCCAGAAATAAAATTAGAGGGAACGCTGCCTGCTGTAGGCCCAGTTTTACAGCTCTGTCCTTTAGGACTGAACCAGCTCAGGCAGGATATACATGCCTTGGAGACATAGAGTAAAAGATCATTAGATTGGGAATAATCCTGGAATTAGACACTTTTATGTCCTATGATGAGAGGCTGAATAAATCAGGCCTATAATTTTGGGGTTTAGGAGAATGAGAATAAAAGAGTTCATTTTCTGAAAAATTTCTCGGGTTGACACTGAGAGGTTTTTTTCCTTTGACTGGCAAATATAGAATGTAGACAAAGGATAGAGGACTGATCATAAGATCGGGAGCAAGTCGAAGGGTTATGTATCTTCAAAATTCTCTATGCCAGAAGGTCATGGATCCTTCATTCCTGAAAATATTTATTGCTAAGCTGGACAAATCTTTGGTGTCTGAGGAAATCAAGGGAAGCAGGCAGAAAGATGGAGTTGAGGTCAGTGATCAATCATGATCTTATTGAATGGTGTAGTAGGCTTGATAACTCATACAGTTCTACTCCTATGTCTTATATTCTTATGGAAATATCCAGCTTTCCACTTTTGATAGTTTACTTTGTTCAGGTCCGGTGACCCTTCCTCAGAATATTTCTGACGAAGGGTCACCGGACCCAAAAAATTAACTATTATTTCTCTTCACAGATGCTGCCAGACCTGCTGAGCTTTTCCAGCGACTTCTGTTTTTGTTTCTGATTTACAGCATCTGCAGTTCTTTCGGTTTTTACTTTGATAGTTTGCTATTTTGACATGGCTGTTTTACTTTACCAATTGACTACTTTCTACAGTGGTTCCATGGAAAAAAAGAATGGTATTCCTGAAATACTGTGAATAGATTTACATTTACTGTTGTATTGATGCAAATCAAAATATTACACAGTGGAAGTGTTAACTTTGTCAAAAATATTCAAGTAAAGTTAAAAGTGATATGTCCTCTTCACTATGTTGATAAATAAATTTTAAGTCTTAAGGGGATTATTTTCAATTCTCAACAATAAAAATATGTCAAACTTCCGAAAACTTGGATTGAGGTTTTTATGCCTTAAGCTTCATATTTGATCATATACTTGTCCAAAGTCATATATCACAGTAAAATTATCTTTTTCAGTTTCTGGGATGAGATATGCCATACTGTACATACTCCAATATTGGTTGTTCCTTTTTTCAGGTGATGCTTCCAGCAGCAGCCCAGACAGTACACCGATGGGAAGCATAGAGTCTCTATCGTCTCATTCCTCAGAGATAAACAGTTCCTCGAAAACCGGCTCTTCTCAGCGTCATTTGCAAAGGGAGATAGGAGATAGTGGAATACCATGGGTGTCAGCACCTGCCTCACTGCCTGGACAAAAGGGCACAATTGTCTGGACCACTAGCCCAGAATCAAGCTCCAGTGAAGATACTGTTAAAACAGATGGTCAGGCAGATTCTCAGAGTTTGTTGTCTGTTACTAATGTAGGAAATACATCTCAGACATTAAACCTATGCAGTGAGGGATCCTATAAATACACTGGACTTAAAAGATCAATAACAACTTCTCTAACATCTCTCCCTACAACCGATGGTATGTTGATAGGTAGTCTTTTTTATGGTTAAAAATGTTAATTATAAAGTTTTAAAAAGGAGTTTAAGGCTTTGATTATTTTTTCCAGGTACTAATACTAGAACTTTCAGCAGTTCTGTTCAGAATCTTTCTTCAATGGATTTCAAAGATACACCCAAAACTGCATCTAATCCAGCACTTCCTCCAAAAGTGACTATTAGACGAAGACTAGACACATCAACAAGCAATGGCTATCAGAAACCTGGATCAGTGTAAGTACTACTTCTGTGAAAGATTCTATACCATAGCAGTTAACTTGTCTAGTGTAAAGAATCAATAATGCTACACATTTGGCCATGAGCTTGGGCTCCATCATCCCAGCCAATACATGATGGGCATGCACAGCATGGCAAGGTCATGAGCTCAGCTATGCCATCCCTGCTCCAGAATCATCAGGAGTGCCCAGAACATCATTTTACAGGCTGCATTCAGACTTGGGCTGTTCAGCTTCACTATCTCTTCAATGACAATTGTCCAAGGTGCTCTGCCCTCCACCATTTACGTTGCCAATAGTTATAAGGACAGGCATTAAAATAGCAGACATGGTGCTTTAGATGCAATTCTGCTATGGCAAAGTTTGTGAAAGTACTGTGATCATTTCTGAGGGTATTTCTTGAATTTGCTAGTTCGATATGTCTGGGACTGTAGAGGATTTGGCTATTTGTCTACACTAAGTCTGCAATGGGGGGTATCTGAGTTCTAGTTGCTGTGCCTCGGAGTCTGTATGTTGATGGGCTGCAAAGTGGGTAAGCTTGATATAGACCAAGGAGGAGGAGGCCACTTCACAAAAGGCCCAGGATGTCACCCATCACTGCTTCACAGAGCTGAAGGAGAACCCCTATATACAAGAAAAAAATCCATAATTTCTCTCTAAGCAAAAAGAATAGTAATATGCATTTACCAGGATAGTGAGATTCCCACAATGCGGGGACCAGTGTGGATTTATGGATGAGCACAATAATGAAGAGGATCTGCAAGGGCTTCCACTCCATTATTGTGCAGTTGCTGTGTGACTGAGCACATAGTATCATGTTACTGAATGGCAGCGGTCCCAGTGCTTCCATCCTGAGAGAGACTGTTGTTCCCCTGTTTTTGGGCCACCAGGAAGATCAAGTCGCTGGCTGCTTAGAGCTGAGGGATATAATTTTTACATGTGGCTGACCACCCCGACCAACCACTTTGCCACCTGCTGTCACAAGAAGAACTGCTGTACAATGAGAACCAAGCTGCCACCACATTGCGGGAGGTGTTGTAGTGGTGGAAATGTAATCCAGAGGCCTATGCTCATGCTCTGAGGATGCAGGTTCAAACCCCACCATGGCTGCTAGTGAAATTTGGATTCAGTTGATTAATCTGGAATACATTCATTGTCTCATTTACTATTAAACTGTTATCAATTATTTAAAAAGAAAACACCTTGTTCACTATTGTTCTTTAGGAAAGAGAGTCTGCATTCCTTACTTGATTCAGCCTATACGCGACTCCAAACCGACAGCAATGTGTTTAACTCTCAACTGCCCTCTGCAATGACCCTAGCAGGCTACTTAGTTCAAAAGCAATTCAGAATGGGCAACAAATGCCTGATTTTTAGCAATACCATTATCCCAAAAATGAATGAAGAAAAATTATATATAATGGGTAGCTACATGGTGTATTTAAACAGTTTTGATATTTAGACCTCAGGTGAGCTCTACACTACTCTCTAGAATGTGTATCAAAGTTTGTGCTGGGCTGATGTGTTTTTCACAACACTATCATCGTGGGAGTGTGGCCATTGCCAATAGGCGTTGGGAGGTCACAGTAGGAGGAAGAGGAAAAGGCAAGGAGGAAGTACAAGGGACTCCTTTGTTCCAGGATGGCTGTGCCAAAGTGCCTCAAACTTCACCACCACTTATCCACCTCCCCATCCATCCGGGGCACACCTCATTAGATCATCCAAGATTCTTCAGTAAAAATCACCAACACAAATCTTTCCACAACATCTTGATCCAGTGATGTATTAATTATACAGATTTAAATAAAGGATTCACCAACATGCATTCCCTTAGTGTCAGTGCTGCAGAGGCTGTTGTCTGACCGAGTACCCTGAGTAGTGCTACCCAGTCAGCTGGAACATGGCTAGTGGGAGCTGCTGACTCTCATGTGGTCTACTGCAGATTGCCTCGTGGTTCTTGTTGAGAATTCTGGGTCTTGTGGACCCAGCTGAGAGCTGTACCTCATCAGCATGAGCAGTAAGCAGTTTTTGCTGACTGACTGAGAGGCACTAGCAAGTTTACAGTGTGGATTGCAGTGCTGAGAGCTCAAATGCTGCCATGCTGAGAGATGATTTGTGCTTCAGGGGGCCATGACCACTTTCGTTAGATATGTCTGACCACTCCTAATAATCTGTTAGAACAATGTTGCAGGACTGCTCTGAAAAGCTTGTCTCTTTGAGCATTGAGATGAACTGCTGGAGTAGCAGCAATTTAAACCTACACTGATCTTGGAACCTCCATTTGAACTTCCACTACAACATGCCAGCACATCCCTGCTTAGATATAGAGACCAAAACTGCTCACAATATTCAAAATACCATCATATACCACCATCCTTCGTGTTCTCAGTAGTGATGGATGCAGTGAGCATGAACAGTTGATCTCATAATGTGGAGTGAAATGTAAGCATTCCAGAAGTGCCTGCCACCTAATGGTTCTGCGCTGTTCTCTTCTGAGAGAGAGAGAGAGAGGGGGGAATCCCAGTGTTGTAATGTATTTGTTAGTGTTGTTGTCATGGCAAAAAAATTGAAGTTTGTGAGAAATGGGTGTGAGTCTTGCATAATTAGAAGGTGCATGAGGTTGAGGTGGAACATCTGAATGTTCAGTCTCAGTCTTGACATCCAGTTAACATCTGGATGTGTGTAGCAGTAGATGAACATTTTGCAGTGTGAGAGATTGGAGCTGCAGTGGTTATGTATGGTTATTTTTGAATGCATTAGTTATTGGACAGTGCCATACTGCTGCCAGATCTTGGGCACCTCACTACAGGCATTGACCTCCCTGACCACGTGCTCACATTCCCATCGGAAGATGTTCTTTGAAGGTCTCCTTGCCTTCCCTCAAAAACATAGCCTCTCACTTCCTGTTGACCTCTGTCACTCAAGCATCTGCTCCTGTGAGGCAGGGAGTCTTCCCTGGTTCTCCATTCAACGATATATATTATTGATATAAAAGCTGTGTAACGGAATAAAATAGAACAGTTTAATGCTGGGCCCATATTCTAGTTTTAGTGAAATACTATTCAGTAAAACACAATTGCTTGTAATTTAAAAAAATACATAGTGTGTAACCTAGCACCTCCAAAAAAATGGTTCAAACAATAAACATCAACTAATAGTGTAATAGCCAAATAGCATGTTTTGTGATAGGTACTGCATCTTGACCACAGAAACTCAGAAGTTATGAATTATGGATCAAATTAGTTTAAAGCTTATGAAAGTGGGAAGTGTGAAGCCAATTCTTGATTCTCCCACCCTGTCTGTCACTGAGAAATTCCAGCTTTTGGGTAATCTCTTTAGCCAACTTGCCTAATAGCAGAGAAACTGCTTTACCTCCAGAACTGAAAGGTGAACTCATTGAAACACATCAAATTCTTAAGGGACTTAAATGCTGAGAGAATGTCACCCCTCATGGGAGAGTATAGGACTAAAGGGCATAGTCTCAGAATAAAGGAACAGCAATTTAAGACAGCGATGGAGAATAGAATAGAATAGAAATTTATTATTGCTTGTACTTTTACATGAAAAATACAGTGAAAAGTTCTTCTATCAGAGGGTTGTGAGTCTTTGGAACTCTTTGCCATAGAGAGCTGTGGGAACAGAATCCTTGTGTGTATTTAAAATTGAGATGAAGAGATTCTTGATCAGCAGGAGAATCAAGGTTTACACATAAAGGGCAGGAAAATAGAAGTGATCAGCCATGATCCAATTGAATGACAGAGCAGGTTTGAGGGACCCAATGACTCCTCCTGTTCCTGTTTCTTATTGTCTTAAATAGACTAAGTGCACACATTGAAGTGAATAAGTATTATATGATAAGCATTACAGAGATCTGGCTGCAGAATGACAAGGATTGAGTATGGGCTGTGTGACATTTAAAAAGACCAGGAAGCTGGGTAAAGGTGGAGAGATAGTACTCCCAACCAAACATGGTACAGTTGTTAAAGATTGCCTTGGTTCAGGAAATCAGGATGTAGAATCGATCTGGGTGGAGTAGAGGAATAGTATGGAAAAGAATTCACTCATGGGAGTGATTTACAGGCTTCTCAACAGTGACCACGATTCTGGGAAAAGTATCTAAGAAGAAATGTTGGGTACTTGTGACGAACATGATGTGAAGGTGCCAGTGTAGGACTGGGGTGGACAAGGTCAGAACTCACACAATATCAGGTTATAGTCCACCAGGTTTATTTGAAAACACAGGCTTTCTCAGCCTCGCTCCTTCTTCAGGTGTTACTGAGAGAGGTAGTGACCCTTTCATCTTTTACTTATTAATTCTGTTTCTGATACTACCTCTCTCAATAACACCTAAAGAAGGAGTGAGACTCTGAAAGCTTATGCTTTCAAATAAACCTGTTGGACTATAAACTTGTGATGAAGGAATGGCAATAATTATGTGTGATTTTAATTTACATATAAACTGGAAAAACCAGATGGATAATAGTAGCCTCAGTGAGGAGTTCACAGAATGTTTCAAGATAGTTGCAGCACATTCTGCAACAGACCAAAGAGTAGGCCATATTAGACTTGGTATTGTGAAATGTGATAGGATTTATTAATTACCTTGGAGTAAAGGTTCCTCGAAGTAACAGTTAAAATAGCATGATTGAATTTAAATCCAGCTTGAAAGGGAAAACAGTGGGTCTAAGACGAGTGCATTAAACTTAAAATGGGCAACTACGGGGTGGCAGCACTGCTGCCTCACAGGCCAGGGACCCAGGTTTGATTCCACCCTCGGGCGACTGTCTGTGTGGAGTTTGCATGTTCTCCCCATGTCTGCATGGGTTTCCTCGGAGTGCTCCGGTTTCATCCCACAGTCCAAAGATGTGCAGGCTAGGTGGATTGGCCATGCTAAATTGTCCATAGTGTTCAGGGATGTTTAGGTTAGGTGGGTTAGACATGGGAAATGCAGGGGTAGGGGAATGGGTCTGGGTGGGATGCTCTTTGGAGGGGTGGTATGGACTTGTTGGGCCAAATGGCCTGTTTCCACATTGTAGGGATTCTATGATTCTATCTTGGCATTAAAGTTAACTGAAGTGACCTGCGATATTAGGCGAGGAGTAGCAGGCATTTCAAGAGAGAGTTCAGAATACTCAGAATAGGTTGTAAAAGTGAGGCTGAAGCATTCCCAACAATCTTTGGCCAAAAGTGCCAAGCAGAATACCCATCTCAGTCTTCTTCAGAGGTCCCAGCAGTACAGATGCCTGCTTTCAGCCAATTCTAATCACTAAGTGTTACCAAGAAGTGGTTGGAGGTGTTGGACACTGCAAAGGCTGTGGGTCCTGACAACATTCCATCAATAATACTGAAAATTTTGCTCGAGAAGTAGCTGTATCTCTAGCCAAGCTGTTCCAGTACAGCTACAACACTGCCAACGTGTAAAATTACCCAGGTATGTCCTGTATACAAAAACGTTTGTCAAATCCAACCCAGCCTAGCGGCTTTGTTTACAAAAGCAAGGACGCGATGCTAAATATTATAAAGCATTGGATAGTTCCCAACTAGATTGTTGCTTTCAGTCTGATCACCACATTTTCACAGATGTGAAGGCCCTTTCCAGGTTACAGTCCAAGATTATCAGAATGGACCCAATGATGAGTTTTAGTTACAAGGTTAAGTTAGAGAGGCTGGAGGAAAAGGAGATTGGTGGGGTTAGGTTTGATCAAGGTGCATGAGATTAATACAAGTTTAGGTAAGGTAGACAAGGGAAAGCTCTTTTGATGAGTGGATAAAGAACAAAGAACAAAGAAAATTACAGCACTGGAACAGGCCCTTCAGCCCTCCAAGGTTGCACCGATCCAGATCTTCCATCTAAACCTGTCACCTATTTTCCAAGGATCTGTATCCCTCTGCTCCCTGCCCATTCATGTACCTGTCTAAACATCTTAAATGACGCTATCGTGCCTGCCTCTACCACTTCCATTGGCAATGCGTTCCAGGCACCCACCACCCTCTGCATAAAGAACTTTCCACGCGTATCTTCCTTAAACTTTTCCCCTCTCACCTTGAAATTGTGACCCCTAGTAATTGAGTCCCCCACTGTGGGAAAAAGTTTCTTGCTATCCACCCTGTCTATACCTCTCATGATTTTGTAGACCTCAATCAGGTTCCCCCTCAACCTACATCATTCTAATGTAAATAATCTTAATCTACTCAACTTCTCTTCATAGCTAGCGCCCTCCATACCAGGCAACATCCTGGTGAACCTCCACTGCATCCTCTCCAAAGCATCCACATCCTTTTGGTAATGTGGCGACTAGAACTGTATGCAGTATTCCAAATGTGGTCAAAACAAAGTCCTATACAACTGTAGCATGACCTGCCAACTCTTGTACTCAATACCCCGTCCGATGAATGAAAGCATGCCGTATGCCTTCTTGACCACTCTATTGACCTGCGTTGCCACCTTCAGGGTACAATGGACCTGAACACCTAGATCTCTCTGTGCACCAATTTTCCCCAGGGCTTTTCCATTTACCGTATAGTTCGCTCTTGAATTGGATCTTCCAAAATGCATCACCTCGCATTTGCCTGGATTGAACTCCATCTGCCATTTCCCCGCCCAACTCTCCAATCTGTCTATATTCTGCTGCATTCTCGGACAGTTCCCTTCACTATCTGCTACTCCACCAATCTTATTGTAGATTGTAGAAGAATTACAGGGCACGGGTTTACAACTGTAGGCAAGAGGTGCTGGGAGAAAATGAAGCAAGTGTATGGTAAGTTTAATTTTTCCAGAAGCATGTAATTCATTGGGAAAAAAAGAAAAAGCGGGTGGAGGAAACAGAAACGTCAGAAATTTCTGAAGGAAATTAGATTGGCACTTAGAAAAGAAATAAATTTCGGGCCAAATTGGGGATTTGATGGAAGATTGGGAATGGCTGGATTGCTCTGCCAGGAGCTGGCATGGATTTGACAAACCTGTTAGTATCATTTTAGTGCTGTAAATGATCTTATGACTAAGAGCATTTAGTGTGTCAAATAGCTCTTTTTACCACTTAGTTGTAGTACAATATTCACATACTTGTAATCTGCTGTGAATATCCTACTCTTGGTCTGACTCATAATTATAATGAAGATCATTTTCCCGAAAGAGTCTTTCTCTTTTAGCTGCAGCAATTGTTCTTGGCATTCTGTCACTCTCTATCAAGTTCCTGCTCTAAAATTTTCATCTTCCCCGCAACTGTGTGCCATCTATCACTTTCCTGTACTAAATAATAAAATGTAGTGTCTCAGAAAATACCATGTGGTAGTTGAGGTCCCATAGAAAGACCATGTTATAACTGAACCGCAGATTGATGGTCTCATGCAGGATCAAAAAACAGTAAGGGAAGTTACGGCTGGAGGAACTGTCAGGGGCTGAGAAGGGCCTCAGGTTGAGGGGGGCAGAAGATGGAGCCAGGAGCCATGAGAACCCTGCACTAAATGCAGATTTTCATTATATTGAAAGCCATTATATCAGACACTGTAGCTTGAATTAAACCCATAAAATATGAGGATGATAAACAAGGGAAATATGAAAAAAAGATTGGAGAACAGTAATCTAAATTTGTCATATGCTTTGTGGAATATACAGTTCCAGGTTGGGCAAAGGAATTTCTGAGCTTTGATGTCAGTGGTGTAAGAATGTAGGAGGGGTCACAGAATCCCATGCTCGGAGACCAACGAGGGCCGCTTAATGAGGATGGTTTGGTGGTAACTCCCCAATGTCATGCTCCTTGGTTCAAGGTATCATCCCACCTTTATTCTGAAGGAAAATATTAACTCAAAATATTAACTCTTTTTCTCTCTCCACAGAAGTTGTCCATTGTTTCTGCAGATTTTCTATTGATCTCCCAATAAATTTGGTTGCGATCAGCCCAAGGACCTTGGACAAGTTTGTCAGGACAGACTGACATTTACTTGTATATATCAACGTATTTATTAGAAAAACACTTTACTAACTTAGCACAAGTTGATTGCCTGTATTCCCTTTTATTAAAAAAGGAAAGTAACCATATGCTGAGGAACAAATTACCATTCTATATTTCACCTCATGTATCTCATGGATGTGTATGCTATGAAATGACAGCTGTCACAACGAAGTGACTGGCAAAAAGCATTCACTTGGCTCTTCATGAACTGACAAAATTAGTTAAAAATAAGGACATCTTCCAATGCCAGCTGAATAAATACTTGTTGAAAATAAATGAAGAAAAACTATCATGAGCCACAGAGAATAAAAGCTTTCAACAAAATACTGTATAATTCCATACCATTGCAGAATGATCTTGTGTTAATAGCATATTTTCATCCCTTCTAAACTACCCCAGTGTGGCTTCAAAATACTACTGAACAATTATTTCAGTTTGAACTTCATATTAGTGTAAAGGAATCACATGGTGAAGGGCTGAAATGGAATGGGCTGACTGGTGGAGCAAGGGTTGAGAGGAAAAGAATAAGACAGAAATTAGCAGATATCATGCCAAGTGAAAATGCAAAGAGATCTTGTAGTGTGCAGTCGCAGAATTACATAAAATATGTTGCAACCTTCATATATCAAGGGATCTGTCTGCTTTTTTGTAGTTTACATGGAAGTAAATGCATCAAAACTGTATAAAGAGTGTGAACTTTGATGAAATCAAAAGCCCATTCCCTACAATTTCTTGACATGTTGAATTATTTTCTCCACCTCCAGAGTTGCATCCAGAGCTCAGTTGTTTGAAAATATTGGTACTGCTAAACCAAATTCATCCAAATGGTAAATGAACAACTTTATATGTTCCAAGTCCTTATTTCTATCACATTTTTAACATTTGTACTTTGTTCCAGAGTTTTCAGATATAGCGCCACTTACTTTGAGTCTTTTGAATAACTAAGTATCCTAATAATTAGCCATTAACTGATTCTTAGGTTAAATCTCAGTTAATTACTGATGCCTAGGCAAACGACAAGCAAGTTTGATCACATATTTCATTCTTCACCCTCGCTGAGAACTAAGAGCATATTTTGCTAAAAGCATAAGTTGACATGTAACCAACTGGAGAAAAAATGTAACTAATTACTACACAATGGTGGACATACCAAATATTATTAGAGCAAAAACCTGAAATACTGAGATAAAATTTTAATTTGAAGCTCAGCTTTGCTCGCAGCTTGCTTTTCTGGCCAATTCACAATTAAAGTTCTCCTTATGTTCATAACTCAGTAATATTCAATTTGATGTTTGTTACTGAAGAAATCAAAACTGTATTTAAATTTATGCAAATCATAGCATATAATGTGTTACCGCCTAGGTTAGAGGCATGCACTGTTTCCTTTTCTCATCCCACTTCTCCACTGGTTATAAATTTTAAATGTAATGACTCTAACAATATGGCTAATTATGTGCACCTCAAACTGTCAGGTTCAATATTAAGCATAAGTCAGCCTGGTTTTTTTAAGTCAGTAATAATTAACTGGTTAATTGCCAAAGATGCAAAAATTATTGACAAACAGTTTAGATTATGCAAATACATATGTTTTTATGTACGCTTTGATTAATTAAATAAACACTTCTGTAAAATTGACTGTTTTCAGAAAGAAAAATGTAATTCTCCCATGACCTCATGACTAACGGTGTTTATGAAACATGCCATTCCTTTTCAGTGGAGTTTCAGTTTGAAGGCTATCTTTGATTATTCATCTAACCAAAGTTGCACAAACAGTTGGTGCATATTATGAAGCAGAAGACAAATAAAAATCCACTGAGATAGGAACCAGGCCATATTTGCAGTTACCATATTGACATTTCAATAACTAAGCTTTTTCTTAAAAATTGTGATAGTACGGCAGGAAGCAGTTTCACTTTTTTAAAAAAAGCACCATTGACTGTTCAGGAAGATTAAAAATATTTATATTTTAGGTTGTGTTCTATGTCTCATAGATATCATGTTAAAATGTAATATTAGGTATTTTTCTATTTATTAGTAATGCACTGCATGTGTTTTATGATTGATATTTTTCTTTGAAACAGCCAAGCCAAAGCTATGTATGCTTGTAAAGCTGAGCACAGCCACGAACTTTCTTTCCCACAGGGAGCAATGTTCACTAATGGTGAGTTCTAAGCACATGTCTATTAGAGATCTGGTAAATTCCAAATCTAAGTTTGCAGTTCAAGTGCTGTATAATTAACTGTTTGTGCAAGTTTCTTCCTAGCTGTTGGCTCTATTTGGAAGGCACAGGTTTTTTTTTTCCAAATGCATTTCATGCATTTTGATTTAGGAATGATTTTGTATTGATTTAGAATTTGTATACAATTAAGGGTTTGCATAATCTGATCAGAAATGGTGCTGGAAATTGAATTGAAATTCCATCTTAATAAATAATCTTGATCAAGTGAACTGTGTGATACACAAGATCTTGGTCTGGGCCAGTATCTTTTACTGGGACTCAGTTTTCTCTGTTACTCAGTATGTAAATAGTCCAACTCGGGAAGAGGCCACAGTGGACCTGGTGATGGGGAATGAGCCCGGCCAGGTGGTTGAAGTTTCAGTAGGGGATTACTTTGGGAATAGTGATCACAATTCCGTAAGTTTTACAATACTCATGGACAAAGACGAGAGTGGTCCTAAAGGGAGAGTGCTGAATTGGGGGAAGGCCAACTATAGCAAAATTCGGCAGGTGCTGGCAAATGTGGATTGGGAGCAGCTGTTTGAGGGTAAATCCACATTTGATATGTGGGAGGCTTTTAAAGAGAGCTTGATCAGAGTGCAGGACAGATATGTCCCTGTGAAAATGAGGGATAGAAAGGGCAAGATTAGGGAACCATGGATGACAGGTGAAATTTTGAGACTAGCAAAGAGGAAAAAGGAAGCATACATAAGGTCTAGGCAACTGAAAACAGACGAAGCTTTGGAAGAATATTGGGAAAGAAGGACCAATCTGAAATGAGGAATTAAGAGGGGTAAAAGGAGTCATGAAATATCTTTAGCAAACAGGGTTAAGGAAAATCCCAAAGCCTTTTATTCATACATAAGGAGCAAGAGGGTAACTGGAGAAAGTGTTGGCCCACTCAAGGACAAAGGAGGGAAGTTATGCAAGGAGTCAGAGAAAATGAGTGAGATTCTTAATGAGTACTTTGCATCGGTATTCACTGAGGAGAGGGACATGACGGATGTTGAGGTTAGGGACAGATGTTTGATTACTCTAGGTCAAGTCAGCATAAGGAGGGGGGAAGTGTTGGGTATTTTAAAAGGCATTAGGGTGGACAAGTCCTCAGGTCCGGATGGGATCTATCCCAGGTTACTGAGGGAAGCGAGAGAGGAAACAGCTGGGGCCTTAACAGATATCTTTGCAGCACCCTTGAGCACAGGTGAGGTCCCGGAGGACTGGAGAATTGCTAATGTTGTACCCTTGTTTAAGAAGGGTAGCAAGGCTAATCCAGGAAATTATAGACCAGTGCGCCTGACGTCAGTGGTGGGGAAGCTGCTGGAGAAGATACTGAGGGATAGGATCTATTTACATTTGGAAGAAAATGGGCTTATTAGTGATAGGCAGCATGGTTTTGTGCAGGGAAGGTCATGTCTGACCAACCTTGATAGAATTCTTTCAGGAAGTGACAAAGTTAATAGATGAGGGAAGGGCTGTAGATGTCATATACGTGGACTTCAGAAAGGTGCTTGATAAGGTTCCCCGTGGTAGGCTGATGGAGAAAGTGAAGTCGCATGGGGTCCAGGGTATACTAGCTAGATGGATAGAGAACTGGTTAGGCAACAGGAGACAGAGAGTTGTAGTGGAAGGGAGTTTCTCAAAATGGAGAACTCTGACTAGTGGTGTTCCACAGGGGTCCGTGTTGGGACCACTGTTGTTTGTGATATACATAAATGAGGAAGGTATAGATGATCTGATTAGCAAGTTTGCAGATGACACTAAGATTGGTGGAGTAGCAGATAGTGAAGGGGACTGTCGAAGAATGCAGCAGAGTATAGATAGATTGGAGAGTTGGGTGGAGAAATGGCAGATGGAGTTCAATCCAGCTAAATGCGAGGTGATGCATTTAGAAGATCCAATTCAAGAGCGAACTATACAGTAATTGGAAAAGCCCTGGGGAAAATTGATGTACAGAGAGATCTGGGTGTTCAGGTCCATTGTACCCTGAAAGTGGCAACGCAGGTCGATAGAGTGGTCAAGAAGGCATACAGCATGCTTTCATTCATTGGACGGGGTATTGAGTGCAAGAGCTGGCAGGTCATGCTACAGTTGTATAGGACTTTGGTTTGACCACATTTGGAATACTGCGTACAGTTCTGGTCGCCACATTACCAAAAGGATGTGGATGCTTTGGAGAGGATGCAGAGGAGGTTCACCAGGATGTTGCCTGGTATGGAGGGCGCTAGCTATGAAGAGAAGTTGAGTAGATTAAGATTATTTACATTAGAACGATGTAGGTTGAGGGGGAACCTGATTGAGGTCTACAAAATCATGAGAGGTATAGGCAGGGTGGATAGCAAGAAGCTTTTTCCCAGAGTGGGATCTCAATTACTAGGGGTCACGATTTCAAGGTGTGAGGGGAAAAGTTTAAGGGAGATATGCATGGAAAGTTCTTTATGCAGAGGGTAGTGGGTGCCTGGAACGCGTTGCTAGCGGAGGTGGTAGAGGCAGGCATGATAATGTCATTTAAGATATATCGAGACAGATACATGAATGGGCAGGGAGCAGGGGGATACAGATCCTTGGAAGATAGGCAACAGGTTTAGATAGAGGATCTGGAACGGCGCAGGCTTGGAGGGCCGAAGGGCCTGTTCCTGTGCTGTAATTTTCTTTGTTATTTGTTCTTTGTACTTTGCACAATTACAACTTTTGGTTTCTTGTGTCTATTTGGTTAACCGAAGTTTTTTTTAAATGTTCTGAAAATGAACTACTTGTAACTGTTTCAGAGATAGTAGGAACTGCAGATGCTAGAGAATCTGAGATAACAAGGTGGAGAGCTGGATGAACACAGCAGGCCAAGCAGCATCAGAGGAGCAGGAAGGCTGACGTTTCGGGCCTAGACCCTTCATCAGAAATGGGGGAGGGGAAGGGGGTTCTGAAATAAATAGGGAGAGAGGGGGAGGCGGATAGAAGATGGATAGAGGAGAAGATAGGTGGAGAGGAGACAGACCGGTCAAAGAGGCGGGGATGGAGCCAGTAAAGGTGAGTGCAGGTGGGGAGGGAGGGAGGAGATAGGTCAGTCCAGGGAGGATGGACAAGTCAAGGGGCCGGGATGAGGTTAGCAGGTAGGAAATGGGGGTGCGGCTTGAGGTGGGAGGAGGGGCTAGGTGGGAGGAAGGACAGGTTAGGGAGGCGGGGACGAGCTGGGCTGGTTTTGGGATGCGGTAGGGGGAGGGGAGATTTTGAAGCTTGTGAAGTCCACATCGATACCATTGGGCTGCAGGGTTCCCAAGCGGAATATGAATTGCTGTTCCTGCAACCTTTGGGTGGCATCGCTGTGGCACCGCAGGAGGCCCAGGATGGACATGTCGTCTGAGGAATGGGAGGGGTAGTTGAAATGGTTCGCGACTGGGAGGTGCAGTTGTTTATTGCGAACCGAGCGTAGGTGTTCTGCAAAGCGGTACCCGAGCCTCCGCTTGGTTTCCCCGATGTAGAGGAGGCCACAACGGGTACAGCGGATGCAGTATACCACATTAGCAGATGTGCAGGTGAACATCTGCTTGATGTGGAAAGTCTTCTTGGGGTCTGGGATGGGGGTGAAGGAGGAGGTGTGGGCGCAGGTGTAGCACTTCCTGCGGTTGCAGGGAAAAGTGTCGAGTGTGATGGGGCTGGAGGGGAGTGTGGAGCGGACGAGGGAGTCACGGAGAGAGTGGTCCCTCCGGAAAGCAGATAAGGGTGGGGAGGGAAAAATGTCTTTGGTGGTGGGGTCGGATTGCAGATGGCGGAAGTGTCGGAGGATGATGTGTTGGATCCAGAGGTTGGTGGGGTGGTACGTGAGGACGAGGGGGATTCAGTTTTGGTTGTTATTGCAGGGACGGGGTGTGAGGGATGAGTTGCGGTAAATGCGGGAGACACGGTCGATGGCGTTCTCAACCACTGAGGGGGGGAGTAAATGTTTGCAAGCTTATCAACGTCTGGTGAAGATTTATAAATAAGTCTCCACCAAATGCTCGTTGCACATTCAGCACTAGTTACACCACCCCCCAAGGGTTCTAACTAGTGACTGATATTTACAATCTGTTTGTACTATGTTTCAGGAACAATAACAAAGTTGCTGGAAAAGTTCAGCAGATCTGGCAGTATCTGTGAAGGAAAAAACAGAGTTAACATTTCGGGTCCAGTGACCCTTCCTCAGAACCAGTTCTGAGGAAAGGTCACTGGACCTGAAACGTTAACTCTATTTTTTTCCTTCACAGATACTGCCAGACCTGCTGAGCTATTCCAGCAACTTTGTTTCTGTTCTTGTTTTACAGCATCCACTGTTCTTTCGCTTTTTATCTACTATGTTTTCCTTTTGTTATTCCAAATTTCCAAAGCATACACCCTGCTGTAAACTGTACACAACATCATGACCTAGTTATTCCAATTAATGTGATGCTGCATAGACTGAAAGTATGTCCAAGTTTAATTCCTCCAGCTGTAACACAGCCTTGTGTTACAATTCTGTACTGAAAGATGTCATCATCTCTAAGTTGGAATGGGGATCTAATACCAACTCTATTCAAAGCTTCAAAATACTTTTTATGGAATTGCTGTGTCAGATTTATTTGTTGATCAGAGAAGCCCCATCGCTCCGAAGCTGTCATAATCAATTGTTGCTGAGTGAATGTGGTCAGAGCCCCCAGTCGGTCTCACACTCAGACACTGCTAATAATTATAAATTGTAGTTGTTATCAGTGACCTGCCCTTGCTCCAGCTTCATCCTCTCACTATTGTGTAGACTTGTGTGGCACAAATATTTCCAGCCACTTGTTAGCCCAAGCCTAGATATTGTCCACATTGTGTCGTATATGCATAAGGATATTTTCAGTATGTAAGGAGTCAAGAATGATATAGAATAATGTTACATGTTGTGCAGTTCTCAGCAAACATTCCCATTTCTGACCTTATAACTGGGGGAATTATCATTGATGAAACAGCTGAAGTTTGTTGGACCTAGAACAATAATCTGAGGAATGTGAGGGGCTATTGTGCAGTGGTACTATCCCTACCACTGAACCAGAAGGCCCCAGTTCAAGTCCCACCTGCTCCAGATGTGTGTTTTTTTTTTAATTCACTCATGGGACACAGCTGGCCAGTTTTTATTGCCTGTTCCGAGTGGCCCTTGAGAAGGTGGTGGTGAGCTGCTTCCTTGAACTGCTTCAGTTCATGTGCTATAGGTTGACCTACAATGTCGTTAGGAAGGGAATTGCAGAATTTTGACCCGGCAACAGTGAAGGAACAGTGATAATAATTCCAAGTCAGGGTAGTAAGTGGATCGGAGGGGACCTTGCAGGTGGTGATGTTCCTATTTACCTGCTGCCCTTGTCCTTCTGGATGGAAGTGGGTTGTGGGTTTTGAAGGTGTTACCCAAAGATCTTCAGTAAAGTACAACAGTGCATCTTGTAGATAGTACTCACTGCTACTGTTGAGCGTCAGTGGTGGAGGGAGTGAATGCTTGTGGATGTGGTATCAATCAAGCAGGATGCTTTATCCTAGATAGCATCAAGCTTCTTGAATGGTGTCGGAGCTGCACCCATCCAGGCAAGTGGGGAGTATTCCATCACACTCCTGACTTGTGCCTTGTAGATGGTGGATAGGCTTTGAAACAAGTGTGGAGCTGGAGGACCACAGCAGGCCAGGCAGCACCCAAGGAGCAGGAAAGTCGACGTTTCGGGAAGAAAGGTCCCGACCCGAAACGCCAATATTCCTGCTCCTCTGATGCTGCCGGGCCTGCTGTTTTCCTCCAACTCCACACTGTGTTATCTCTGACCCCAGCATCTGCAGTTCTTACTATCTACGAGGCTTTGTAATAACACCTCTGAATAGGTTGATTTAAAAAAATAAGTCTTCCCTCCCTCTAGACCTCAAGGCCTGGGTTCAAGTCCCACTTGTTCCAGCTGTGTGTCATAATATCCAAATAGGTTGACATAAAAAAATTTTAAAATAATGTTTTTGTATTGAGATGATTGACATTCAATAACCACAACTATCCTCCTTTGTGCTTTGTATTGACACCAAGTTAAAAGCAGAGCCTTTCTTTTCAACGCTACGAACATCCGAGGGAAACTAGTAATAATTCAAGGACTGAAACTCAAAAAGGTTAATGTAAGGATGGAGACTGTACTAATGGCATTAAAGACTGGTGAAAAAATCTCCAATGCCTGATGGTTTTAGAGGAAGTTGGTGAAAAAACTGTTGATGCTTTCGCTATGTGTTGCCAAATTACCCTCTATTTAGAAATTTACCCACTTAGATTGAAAAAAGTACAAATGTAACACTATAATATAAGAAGTTATGAAAAAACCTAACAAATTATAGACCTGCAAGTAGAAGATGTGTTGTGCAAATTTATAATTAAGGATTCAGTAACTAGGAACGTAGAGAATTGTGAGCTGAGTAAATAAAGTCTGCCTGTACATTTGTTCATTCCACTGTTGTTTGTGATATACATAAATGGTCTGGAGGAAGGTATAGATGGTCTGATTAGCAAGGTTGCAGATGACACTAAGATTGGTGGAGTAGCAGATAGTGAAGGGGACTGTCGAAGAATGCAGCAGAATATAGATAGATTGGAGAGTTGGGTGGAGAAATGGCAGATGGAGTTCAATCCAGGCAAATGCGAGGTGATGCATTTTGGAAGATCCAATTCAAGAGCGAACTATACAGTAATTGGAAAAGCCCTGGGGAAAATTGATGCACAGAGAGATCTGGGTGTTCAGGTCCATTGTACCCTGAAGGTGGCAACGCAGGTCGATAGAGTGGTCAAGAAGGCATACGGCATGCTTTCATTCATTGGACGGGGTATTGAGTACAAGAGTTGGCAGGTCATGCTATAGTTGTATAGGACTTTGGTTCGACCACATTTGGAATACTGCGTACAGTTCTGGTCGCCACATTACCAAAAGGATGTAAATGCTTTGGAGACGGTGCAGAGGAGGTTCACCAGGACGTTGCCTGGTATGGAGGGCGCTAGCTATGAAGAGAGGTTGAGTAGATTAGGATTATTTACATTAGAAAGACGGAGGTTGAGGGGGGACCTGATTGAGGTCTACAAAATCATGAGAGGTATAGACAGGGTGGATAGCAAGAAGCTTTTTCCCAGAGTGTGGGACTCAATTACTAGGGGGTCACGATTTCAGGGTGAGAGAGGAAAAGTTTAAGGGAGATATGCATGGAAAGTTCTTTACGCAAAGGGAGGTGGGTGCCTGGAACGCGTTGCCAGCGGAGGTGGTAGAGGCGGGCACGATAGCGTCATTTAAGATGTATCTAGACAGATACATGAATGGGCAGGGAGCAGAGGGATACAGATCCTTGGAAAATAGGTGACAGTATAGATAGAGGATCTGGATCAGCGCAGGCTTGGAGGGCCGAAGGACCTGTTCCTTTGCTGTAATTTTCTTTGTTCTTTGTTCAAATATTGACATCACTTGCAAGGCCAACATTTAACCTCCATCCTGAATTGCAATTGGTAAGGTGGTGATGAGCCATTTTCATCAATTGGCAACTGTACTTATGATGTAGACACACTGAGTCCTGTTCCCTAGGAAGGCCCAGCATTTTGACCCAGAAACTGTGAAGAAAATGACAGTAGGAGACAGTGGCTTTGTTATTGACACTGAGCTAGAAATCTGGAAAATATATTACAAACCTATTGACTCCCACAGTTACCTGGAAAGTATACTTCCTCACACCCCACTTCCTGAAAATACTCCATTGCATTCTCCTAGTTCCTCTTTGTTATATCTGTTCCAATGATTTCAGCTTCTTCAAGGGGGCCTTTGAAATGTCTGCCTTTTTCCTCAACCGACAATTCCCGAGCACTGTAGTTGACAGAGTCCTCAGTCGTATATGACACATCTCCTGCACTTCTGCCCTCACCCACTCTCCTGCTTCCCACAATGTCAGTTGGGTCCCCCTGGTCCTCACTTTCCATTACACCAGCAACCACAGCCAAAGAATCATTAGCTGCCATTTCCACCACCTCCAGCAGGATGCCCCCACCAGACACATGTTCCTCTTCCCTCCCTTGTCAGCCGTCCACAGGCACTGTTCGCTCTGGGACACTCTGGTCCACTCCCGACACCTCTCCACACCCCTACAGCACCTTCCCATGTAATTGCAGAAGATTTAATACCTGTCATACCAATTACAAGTTCTCATCCTAATCACAAACTATCCTGATATGCCAAAATATCACTGTTCCTCTCCTGTCGCTGGATCAAAACCCTGGAACTAACTTCCTGACAGCACTGCAAATTCACTTACAGCACATAGACTGTAGTGGCTCGAGAAGGCAGCTGACCACCACAGCCAGGAATGCATAATAATTGCTGGTCTAGCTAATAATGTCTGCAACTTGTACAATTTAAAAACAATTTTAAAAACTCCAGTTAGTGGTTTTCACATACTTTTTTTGAAAAATGCTTAAATTGTTTTCTGCACTTCTTGGATTTAATTGCAGTAAAGATTTAATGTTAAAATGCAGTAATTAATGCTAATCATTCTCATTCTATTTGTTCTAGTACATGCATCAGTGGAACCAGGTTGGCTACAAGGAACATATGAAGGGAAAACAGGACTGATCCCTGCAAATTATGTTGTCTTTCTTTGATAACTGCTAGCAAGACTAGAACATCTCCATGGTATCCATGGTGAACAAAATGGCACAAACTGAAAATGCTATATTCCAGAACAGCTAAACAGATGTCAGACAGTCAGAAGTGATGGAATATCTGTATCTGCAGAGTACATACCTTTTTACGGTGTGGAATATAGGATTGAAGTCTGCATCAATAACTGTTCTCTTTAATAAAATCACTCATCTTATTATCCATAGTTATTGATACCATTCATTTTACAAAGTTGCAAATGGAAAAGATAGTTGAATTTCAGTATATATAGATGTGCATATATGTTTTAAAAAAACTATGGTATTTTCATTTAAAGACTCCCTGTTTTAAGTACCAAATATTGGATATGGGTTATATCACAACAGTATGACCAGTGGAGGTCTTATTTCATTGATATCTGTTTATTTCCATGAAAAATGTCACATTGGATGAAGAAAGGAGAAATGTATACATGTTGAATGATCTCAGCCTGCTGTCTTCCTCTGTAGCAAATGTGAGGCTGCCATACCAAATTTATAATGCCAAAGTACATAAGGACTAATGAATCAATTGACACCAAAGTTTTGAGACAGTGATTTTTCCAAGTCTCCAGTGTTGTGTTGATCTCAGATCATCTGCAAAAACCTCAAGCCTTCCCTGGGCATATCCAATTTTCCAACAATCAAGTATTGATTATAATCTAATTGTTGCATATAGGAAAACTACACAGTACTTTTTACATAATTTTAGTTTCTCTTGTATCAAAGTAATGTTGACATATTTGTGTAGTTGTTATATATATGACTATTGATAATTCTGCTACAAATCAAAAATTACTTTATTTCTGCTACATAGATTTGAAATATAATGTTTTTGGGGCAAATAATTGGATCAACAAAATTTTAGATTTTTCTCAAAAAAGACACTGCCAAGCTTTATGAAAAAAAGTCAGAGAGAGAGAGAGAGAATTGTTGTAGCCTTGAGGACAAACCGCACTTTTTACTCTAATTTTATTTTATTCCAGTACACTGGTGTATTGGCATCTTTTCTTAAATATCAATTTGTTTTCATTAAGTATATATCATACAGTGGTTACATTGATAGTTGAAACTATATAATGTCAAATAGTTTAGTTGGTTTTAGTATATTTAATTATTAATATCTATTACAAAATGCTAAATGAGTTCAACTGAATGTTTTGTGTTCATTCAAAATTCTTATCATAAAATTCCCTGGCTGTACCAAGAACTTAGTATACCGTCTACACAATGTTACTATTATTTTTAATGGACTTGTATTTGTGGTACAATATATTAAAAATAGACATATTTAAAGACTGAAGAATGATAGAATGAGTAGAAATTTACAGTCAAATGATTTTGGGCCAATTTGTATACTTTGGAATAATGTGAATGCTGATACTACATGGAAAAATGCACGTTAATCACTACAGTGGTCACAAGAAAGGATTTTTTGTGTGGAAGCAAAATAAATTATATTTAGCTACATTGATGTGGGATTATGTGTTGGATTGGCAGATTTTACCTTTCCAAATAGTGACACTTTTTTACATTGAATATGGTGATTTATTAATGGTACAATTGATTTAAAATGCCATTTTCAACTTCAGAAGACTATTTTCTGATCAGACAAGACTCTGCAGTAATGTAATTTATGTTTCAATAAAAGTGAAAAATGTGGAGTCTGGGAATTTAGCTCACTGGATCTCTCATTCTAGGCCCTTCGATTTAAAACCTGAGCAGATTAACATTTTGGTAGCAATTGGTTTAATTTACTGCCACTAAATTATGTGATGCTGTAATTTTGTAATATCCTTAGTACAAAATCAAAGAGTAGATTATGAAATCAGCTCCAGAGAAACAATGGGCAGAATCTTCCCACTCCCTGAAGGACATGGGCAATGGTTGGTCAGTTGATAAAATATGGTGAAAACAGAAAAATGAGGTTCTTGATGTAAGGAAAGAAAAGTTTGAATTTCACTTTAAAGTTTTAATGGAAGAAGAGAATCTTGCTAATGAGCAGAGAGGCCCATTTACACATATTAACATCTAATTATTATAAAATCTCACCTCACTTGTATGCAGTTTGCTGTTTTCCCAGGCAGTGAAGAGAAACTAGATGGCAACAATATTCAGTATAAAAGTCTGAGCAGGTAACCAACAACTGCAGCCCATAAGCCCATCTTCTCTAGTGTCCAACTTGGTCAGCATTCCCCAACATCTCAAAATATACTCCATGGGCAGTGACTGCACTGTCCCTCAAAAGGATTTGGTGAGTGAGAGGCATTGAGTGAACACAACATAGTATATTGAGAGTACCAGACCAGAAGCCTTGGTGGGGAGGTGGTGCACTCTCAGTTACAGTGAGTGTTGCCCAGGCAAGAGAAGGTGGTAACACTTACACTTGCAGAGAGCAGAAGGTCATTAACCTCTTGCAGCTATCCTGCATGTTCCTCCTGACCTGGATTGCTACTTCAGACCAGGCTGGGAGTGTTTGATATGGTGCATGGCTGGCATTTTAAAAATGGCACCTGCAGCATGAGTACTGGAAGATCCCAGTACTAGTGAGCATTTGATCGCTACTGACCGCAAGAGCAGTGCTCTGGAGGCATCGTACATAGTTATTCAGGTGAGTAGAAGAGAATTGCATGAAGTAACTCGCTGGAGCCTGTGGAGAGAAACCCCCATGAACTCCCTACAATTCTCCTCTGTTCACCTAATTATGTGTGCACAATGCCTCCACAGCAATGCTCTTGCAGTCGGCAGTGATTAAATGCTCCATTTGGCTTTGGAATGAATTTTGATGTACTCCGAGGCTGCTGGGTATGAAGAGGACTATTAAAAGACTCACTTCAGCACTGGGAGGTGATGGCCTAGTGGTATTATCACTGGACTGTTAACCCAGAGACCCAGATAATGTTCTGGGGACCCGGCAGATGGTGGAATTTGAATTTCATAAATATCTGGAATTAAGAGTCTAATGATGACCATGAATCCATAGTTGATTGTTGGAAAAAACCATCTGGTTCACTAATGTCCTTTAGGGAAGGAAACAGCCATCCTTACCTGGTCTGACCTACATGTGGCTCCATGTGGTTGACTCTGAACTGCCCTCTGGGCAGTAAATGCTGCCTTGCCAGCAACACCCTCATCTCGTGAATGGATTAAAATAAAGCACTTCCTCCCCATTTTCATCAGGGCAATAAAACAGAAAAAAAGTTGTCTAGCCCTCACCTCTCAACTCCTCACACTCTCTTCATGTTCACTCTATGCCATCATATGCTCCTGAACCCACCATCATGGTCCCTCATAACTTCCATTTAAACCAATGCTTCTAAATCTGTCACTCATGCCAAGCAAAGCCAATTTACCCGTGCTGCATGGCCTCTCATACCCCAAGCCAACTTGCATGGCACCTTACACCCTTTATATCAAAATCTAGCACTTACATACTCATTAACTCAGTACATTCTGCATAGAAAATCATCAAACCTTATAGTAATAATACTGTGAGAAAAAGATTTTTTTTAAAAAACTGGCTCTCATAGATTCCTGGAAGCAAAACTGTTTTTTTTTTTGCGACAGCCCTAGAAATGTATTAGTTAACCAGGCCTTTGAAGTATTAATAGCAGAAACAGCAAGCACTCAACACTTCTTTTGCTTATGCAAGTAAACATTGAGCAATTGAGAAATAGATTTCAGATTACACTGTGAATCAAACGATGTTTTACCCTGGCTGTAATTTGTTCAACAAATTACTCCAACTGCCCAGCTTCTCAGCCAAGTCTTATCATGAATTGGGAGACAGTAACACTCATAATCCAAAATGTCAGGCTAATGTTCTAGGGATGTAGGTTTTATCCACAAATTGTGACATCTGATTTAACTAAAAATCTGAAATTAAAAGTGGGTCAGTGGTGACAATATAACCGGTGGAGATTTGTGTAAAAGTCTGTGTGTTTTACCAATATCCTTTAGGGAAGGAATCTGACATCCTTTTGACTTGATAGAGGTGTACAAAATGATCAGTGGTATAGATAGAGTGGACAGCCAGAGACTTTTTCCTAGGGTGGAGGTAGCTATTACGAGGGGACATAGTTTTAACGTGAGTGGAGGTAGATATAGGGGAGACGTCAGATGTAGGTTCTTTACTCAGAGAGTGGTCGGGGCGTGGAATGCATTGCCGGAGAGGGTAGTGGAGTCGGCCTCATTAGGGGCATTTAAGCGACTATTAGATAGGCATATGGATGATAGTATAAGGTAGGGGTGGAGGTTAGATAGACCTTAGGTTTAGGGTAAAAGTTCGACACCACATCGTGGGCCGAAGGGCCTGTATTGTGCTGTACTGTTCTATGTTCGATGTTCTTACTTGGCCTGGCCTACCTGTGACTCCAGACTCAAAAAATGTGCTTTACTCTTAACTGCCCCTCTGCAAAGTTAGGGATGGACAATGAATGCTCACCTAACGTTGTCCGCATCCTGTGAATCAATAAAAGAAATTCTTGATTTGTGACTGACACTTTTCTTTGACTGTAGTTAAAAGTTTTTTTTTTCCGAAAGTAATACACAAATGCTTTAAAACGTTTTCACACGTGGCATTATAGCGAACTAATGAACCTCATAGCAGAGTATATATTGAGTGAATAGCATTGAATGACCATAGGAAGACATCAGGGTATAAGACAACATTGAAGGTAGGTAGAGAGGTATGGTGTTTATTAAAGGCAGTAATGTGTCAGTAGAGGGATATGGTTTGGGATTCAGGATTTGAGGGACCATGGGAAGTGGGAAGAAGAGCAAAGGATGGCATAGGGACATGGATAAAACCCTTTAACTTACCTTTCAAAGGTACGTTCATGCAGCTGATGGTTAATGATACCTCTGAAGGGCTGTGATGTACAACTCTTTGCAGAATTTCAGCAGGTCTGGCAGCATCTGTGAAGGAAAAAAGAGAGTTAACGTTTTGCGTCCAGTGACCCTTCCTCGGGTCACTGAACCCAAAACATTAACTCTGATTTTCCCTTCACAGATGCTGCCAGACCTGCTGAGCTTTTCCAACAACTTTGTTTTTGTTCCTGATTTACAGCAATGGCAATTCTTTTGGTTTTTCTTTGCAGAACTTGTCTGATTCCACTAAAATTGTAAAGGACTAGGAAATGCTTATACCTTCAATGAATCAGCCAGGTCAGGACTGCGGATTATGGGCTCGTAATCTGCACAATTCTGCATCCTTTAACAAATATTGGGAGAACCAAAAATCCTGAAATCCAGTCCCAGGTACCATTTTTAAAGATCCACAGTGACCTCCAAACCACATGAAAACCAGGCTTATATTTTGGGGACCTATCCATAATAAATGTGAATGAGAGATCTGCTACTTATCCCACCAAAACCTAAAACAATGTCATCTGAGAAATTAGCTTTTCTCCCATTTCTTTGATCTGGGTTCAAACTGTGGCCAAACAAAGCAGAATAACAACTTTGAGTAAGTTACTTCATACATCAAATTTAAGGAATAGAAATCATGTGACTTCAACAACAAATGTGTACAATTATTTTTATTGTTCAGTGCTACCCAGTGTTATCTTTCTTGGAGTTGTGTCAGCAAGCCATATATTTGATTGATTCAAAAAGATTATTATGGGACAGACACAAACTCCATTTTGTAAGGAGATCACAACGGGCCAAGCAGCATCCATGGAGAGAGACCAAGCTAACGTTTCGAGTCTAGATGACTCTTCATCAGAGCTAATGTGAAATGTGGAGGGAACAGCATTTATGCAATGGGGGGTGGTGGTGGTAGAGTGCTGGGGGAGGAAGGATATTGATAGTTCAGATTAAGTGATCGGAATGTGAGAATGGCAGAACTATAGTGTGTCTACCTGCCAAACTGGAAAGGGCAGACAGTTCCACTGGGGTGGGTGTGGGGGTGTGGTGTTGAGGGGAGAGAGGACATGGTGACAGAGAATGTAACAAGTAAAGCTAAAAGAAAGGGAAGGAATGGGAGTGGGTTCACAATTTGAAGGTGTTGAACTCAATATTAAGCCCCAGAAGGCTGTAAAGTGCCCAGTCTGAAGATGTGATGTTTTTCCTCCAGTTTGCACTGTGATTCACTGGAGTATAGCAGCGTGCCAAGGACAGACAAGTGGGCATGTGAGCAGGACGCAGTGTTAAAATGACTGGCTACAGGAAAGTTGGGGACATGCTTGTGCATCGACTGGAGGTGTTCTGCAAAGTGATCACCCCGTCTGCGTTTGGTTTCTCCAATATAGAGTGGGCCACATTGATTGGGGCGAATACAATACGCAAGATTGGAGGAGGTACAGGTGAAATGCTGCTTCACCAGGAAAGACTGTTGAAGGCCCTCAGATGGTGAGCAGGGAGGAGGTGAAGGGGCAGGTATTGCACCTTCTGCAGTTACATGGGAAGGTGCCATATGGAGGGAGGGTGGTGTTGGTGGTTGAGGAATGGATTAGGATGTTCTGGAGGGAACCATCCCTGTGAAATGCTGACAGGGAAGTGAGGGGAAGATGTGTTTGGTGGTGGCATTCTGCTGGAGTTGTCTGACATGGTGGAGGATGATCCTTTGAATGCGGAGCCTGGTGGGATGGAAAGTGAGGACAAGGGGGACCCAATCAAGCTGGTGTGAATGATGGGAAGGGGCAGGGGTGGGAGCACAGGTGATATGTCGGATGCGGTTGAGGGCCCTGTCAACCACAGTGGGTAGGAAACCATGGTAATGGAGGAAGGAAGCTTTGTCAACGGCACTGTTTTGGAAGGTGGCATCATCCAAACAGATGCAACGTAGGTGAAGGAACTGGGAGAATGGGACGAAGTCCTTGAGGGATGTGGGTCTGATGAGCTATAGTGAAGGTAGCTGTGGGAGTCAGTGGCTTTGGAACAAGGATTGTTCCACAAACCCTATAAAGAGGCAGGCATAACTGAGAGTCACATGTTTGCCCAGAGCCACTTTAACTTGGCAGAAGTGAGATGAATTAAAGGAGAAATTGTTCAGTGAGAGAACAAATTCAGCCAAGCAGATTGAACAATCCCCATACACCACCACTCTCCTCCTCTTGGCTGAATCCTTGTTCCAATCATACACTGGCTCCCTCCCACAACTCTCCTTTTGGTACATCAATGATTGTTCTGGTGCCGCCTCATGCTCCCGCCTGGATCTTGAAGTATTTGTTCTTTTTGCCTCCAATTTCCACCCCTCTATAACTTTCACATTGTCTATTTCCAACACTTCCCTTCCTTTCCTTGACCCCTCTGTCTCCCTTTCGGAGAATAAACTGCCCACTGCCATCCATTACAAAGCCACGTTATACTATCCATAAGTTTGATGAAAGTGGTGATGCTGAATAATTTCCAAAGTAAATTGGATGAGCCCTTGTGGGACATAGCATGACCATGGGGATAGAGTAGGAGACTGAAACTGAGACTACTGGATTGCCCTGCAAAGAGCTGGCATTGGCTCAATATGCTGAATGGTCTCCTCTTTCAGTGCAACATGTGACTTATTCATCTCTCCCTTTGGTGCAATTAAATCCTACAGATAGCCCATTTTATTTCAATTCATTATTTTTATGCAAAATACTATGCTGCTGGATTCCAACTAACAATGGATTTTATTTTCATTGTTCATGTTCATAACTGACCCACCTTAACAAGTGACTACAGAAATGTTCTTAGTTATTTCAATTTTTTGGGAAAGTTGCAGATAAGTTTGTGATGGGGGCTGTAGATTGCAGAGTTTGTGCTGGAGGATCATTATCGACAGCTGCTGATGTTCTGAGAGTGATTGCAGAGCCAGTCCTGCGAGCATATGGGTGCCAGGGAAGAGGAACTATAGAAAGTAGGAGACATCCCAATCCAGCTGTTATGGTTTCAGAAGGACATTTGGCAATATTTCTTGAGGTCTACTTTGCCATTTGGAAAGCCATTTGGAGCTTCTTGGGATCCAACCTGCAGACCATTTGATTCTCTCCCCCAATGCAGGTAGATGTGAGAGGGTGAATACAAATTGCAAAGATATGGGAAGGAATTATCAGATGAAAGTTTGCAAGGGCATGAAAATCAGCAATTCTCTGTCCTTGGTGTGGCACGAAAATGGATCTATTAACCTAGGCTGTACAGATTTGGAAGGTGTGGCACAATTAGAATGGGAGAACATGACACTGGGTTTTACTATGGGGACAAGTTAAATTAAAACTTAAATGTCCTGAACAAGTAGAATTTTACCAGCAAATCATTCACCAATTGCTTATTTTTAAGGATCACTAGTGTACAAGATGATGAGAGGCATAGATAGAATGGATAGTCAGAGACTTTTTCCCAGGGCGGAAATGACTATCATGAGGGGGCATAATTTTAAGGTGATTGGAGGAAGGTATAGGAGAGATGTCAGAAGCAGGTTCTTCACACAGAGAGTGGTGAGTGCATGGAATGCACTGCCAGTGGTGGTAATAGCGTCAGATACGTTAGGGACATTTAAGCGACTCTTGGATACGCACATGGATGATAGTAAAATGAAGGGTATGCAGGTTAGTTTGATCTTAGAGTAAGATGAGGTCAGCACAACGTCGTGGGCCGAAGGGCCTGCACTGTGCTGTACTGTTCTATGTTCTAAAGCTGCAGCCAGTGTTTCTGAAGCTTCCCGTACTGACTAACTTCTGCAACTAGATGGAGCCCAGACCATTTAAAAATATAGGTGAGTGTATTTTTAAAAAAATTTTAAAGACGTTTTGTTCAGTGGTGTATATTCTAGTTCTTTTATATTGAATGATCTATTTCATTTTTAAATTAAATCAGCTCAAAAGGCAG
The DNA here is from genome assembly GCF_021869965.1 of Rhincodon typus. Lineage (NCBI taxonomy): Eukaryota > Metazoa > Chordata > Chondrichthyes > Orectolobiformes > Rhincodontidae > Rhincodon > Rhincodon typus. The sequence continues at coordinate 108,250,976 of NC_063337.1, read as the reverse complement.
TGCTGTACATGTATAGTACAGTATTTCAACTTGCATGTTCTTTTTTCCAGGAAAAATCTGAAGGAACATAACTCTCAGTTTAACATGAAGGCAACTATTCACTTAAAGTCATTTTACTTAAAATCAGGTTACTCAGGAACACAACTGCAACTTTGAGTGAGGACCCACGGAATGCATTGGTTTTAATTTGATTGTTAAAGGAAAAGCTGTATAAAAGTGAATTCTTATCCATTGGGATTGTCCAGTAAATTCAGGTCTTTTGGTTTGTTGATCTTAACAGGGATTATAATTATTTTTCAACAGATATGAGTGCCACTGCCTAGGCCAGCATTTATTGCCCATTTCTAGTGCCCTTGAGCAGGTGGTGGTGCAAATACAGTGATCCTTAAAAATAAGCAATTAGTGAATGATTTGCTGGTAAAATTCGACTTGTTCAGGACATTTAACCTTTAAAGCTTCCCACAAAAAGTCAAACTACAGCATAAAATTTTATGGAATCATAGAATGTTACAAAACTCAAGCAGATCTTAGTCCATTGTAACTGTGAGAGTGTTTCATTGTTTTATTTTTGTTTCTCAGTCTTCGTTTGCTTTACCCTTTCTGTCTATTTTCCAGCAAATATTCAATTTCAATGAAAATAATTCAAAGAATCCATTCAGTAATTGGTTTTATCACAGAATATTTTTTATTTCCAAACTCCCTTTGTTTATTTGATGAATTTTAAATATGTGCCCTTATAGCTTTTTAGCCGGTCTTAAGTAGCACCCTTACCATTATGTGCCTCATAATTAAATCTTCATAATCCTTCTGATAATCCTGGAAAACTCATTGCGTCACCCATGACCGCATCAGCTGTCTTTAAAAAAGCTGCAATTTCTCCTGTCTTGTTTCTTAATTTCTTTGGGTTTTCTTTACAGATACCATTCATATTGTGTTTTCCATCATTAAATTATAAATTAATATGTTATACACTCAAAGTTTAACATACTTGAAGAACTGTCAGTAAATGTGCTATAATTTCCATTATTTCAGCAAATATTTTTTGTGAGTCAACTGTAGGAATTATTTTCATTCTAATAAATGCAGGATGTGCACCTCATTTTGTTCTGGCATTAAATCACTTAGTGTTTGCAATCATCTTTATTTGTAACGTTCTGTAGCTGCCACCGTGGAAGTATAAATTTCAATCCCCCTCTAATTATCAACCAACATGAAATCACTGCAGCTGTAGACCTAATAACTGTTGTTCCCTTTTGCCCTCAATGTCCTGTTTAAGAAGTCACTGACCATCTTCCAGCCTTGTTACTTACTGTGGCAACATAGGAAATAGGAACAGGAGTAGGCGGATCAACTCCTTGAAAATCTGCCTTTATTCAACTAGCTTATGACTGATCATCTACCTCAATTCTATTTTCTCCAACTATCCCCATATCCCTTGGTGCCTTCGGTGCTGCTTTCACTTTAGCAACTTTACATCTGAAGGTAGATCACGGATGATCTATATCTTAGCATTGTCTCCCTGTCTTGGAATTTTAAATATTATCTGACTAAAATCTATCAATCTCAGTTTGGAAATTTCTGTCCACGGTAATCAAACTGCAAAAAACTGAAACTTACAATCTTAACACGGCAGGTTTCACTCGGGGATCTGACATATCCAGTATCACCAGCAACTGGGATAATAGCACTGGATACCATGACATGTAATAACTTAAGTGCATGTGAAAGATAACAGAGCAGTTAGGCTATCGACAAGTTGTTCATAGATTTATCTCAACATTTGTTTTCCATCAAAATGGTAATGACAGTTTAAAAAAAGCTAATGGAATGCCTACAGAGACCAGAAAGGTCTGAGGTTCTATCTAGTGGCTGTACTCTTAGCTGATCTCAAAGTGAACAACCATTGAGGTTTTTCTTGCTCTGACTTGTCTTGGATTAGGAATGAACAATATCTGGGACCTCCTATTGTGAATTTGTCCTTGCACTGCATGAAAAAGTTGCACTCAGTTATGATAAATCTCTCCCATGTTAGGTAGTCTTGATACTCATTGAGCTATACAAGCCAGTGCCTAGTTTGGACATAGTTGATGTTTTTATGGGAGGAGAGAGTGCATTTGTCAAAATCTCCAAGAAAAAGTACAACTCCAATATTTTTGTGATGTTTTTCCAAGAGAAAATGCAGCAGTAAATAACTTATTTAACACAATCATATTTTAAAGAAAACTTTCATTTTAGGAGACTCTGTTATCCAACTTTGTTTGGAAAATTATCCTGTCTTTCTTCGTCCAATATATACTGGCACTTTTTAAAAAATATTGTTTATAATCTGTTTTCCTTGTTAATTTTCATTAGCCCTATATTCATGAAAAAAATGTATTTTGTGAAAAATGGTATTTTAACCAATGTGTGATAATCATAAGCTTTTCTTTAGCAGATCAAAATATCTTCGGCTCAGTTTTATTTTCTACAATGTAAGTGAAAAATCAGTGATTTCTGTAACCAGCAGATAATTTATATCTGCAGGCTTATGTATGAATAACAGTTCAAAAATCCCCTTCATTAAGTTATAAGAAATACTTTGGTTATCATACGTTGTTATATGAAATGTGAAAGTAGAAAACAGCTTTATGAGCCAGAGTTGCAAAGCAGTGATTTTTGGTAATGGAAGATTTATTAACTAGTATTTACTGACATTTTTTCAGTTCCAGAAAAACAAGTGCCTGATGGAATATGCCTTTCAGCACTAATAATTTGTCTGCTCTAAGGTGTAATTTATGTGAATCACAACTTCCCTCTAGCGCCCTAATTCCAGAGTCTGACCCGAAAATATCCAGTTAATGCAAAATGATCAAGGTTCACCCCGTAGTACAATTCTATCTATTTAACTGTTTACTGTGATCATTCCCACCCTCAGTTATCAATTCCACCCATAGTTATCCTTGCAAGTAGTCCTTCTGTTCTTAAATGCATACTTGTTATAGTGAGAAATGACACTCTTTCTCTTTTAATGGTAAGATCTTAAATCTTATTTTAATTCCAGATTTTTGCATAATGAATGGTCTTAATAGCAATAAAGAGCAATAAAACGGATAAGGGACAGGGTATGAAACTAAAAGAAAGGCTATACACCAATGCAAACAAAGCAGCACAGATCCTGCTGAATGAGAAAGCCACAAAGATCAGCAAAGGGCTGCAAAGCAGTTTATAAGAGCAACTAGAAGGGATCATGAAATGAAACTTGCTAGGCACTTCAAAATCAATAAGAAGAAATTTTATAGTTACCTATAAAGGGAAGAGCGGGTGGTCAGGAACAATATTGGCCACTATAGGCTGAACATGAGGATATTGTCAATGTCTATGGTGCAATAGTACACATTGCCTCAGTATTTACAATACAAAAAACGGGTAACTTCCCAGAAGTCACGAAGAAATTAACAGTGGATCAGTGACAGCGACTAAACAATATGAACACAAGTGAAACATTGGTAATGAGGAAATTAATGAAATTAATCAGTGAGAAATCCCTGAGACTTGATGATTTCCATCCAAGGCTATAAAAGAAAGTAGGAAGCACATAATCTTTCTGAGTTCCCCAGATACTGGAGTTATCCCTCTGGATTGGAAAATTCCTCATGTCTCTCCAGTTTTTTAATAAGGGTGAAAGAGGGAAACTAGGGAATTACAGACCAGTCAACAGAACATCCGTGGTGGGGAAATTGTTGGAGTCTATAATTAAGGATGGGGTAACTGATCAACCTCAGAATGTTTTCAGTGAAGCAAGGAGATCCAGCATGGATTCATAAGAGAGATCATGCCTGAAAAATCTGGTAGAGTTTTTTAAAAGAGCTGACTAAGGTACTAGACAGGGCAATGTAGGCTTCCAGATGGCATTTGATTAAGTTCACGTAAGAGACTGTTAACAAAGTAGGACATCCACAGAACAGAGGGCAACTTACTGATATGACTGGGAAATTGGTTAAATGGTAAGTGACAGAAATTGGGATAATTGATAGGTAGTCAAATTAGCAGGATGTGACCAACGATTAGATAGGGTGGACAGTGGGAGCCTTTTTCCTCGGATGGTGATGGCTAGCATGAGGGGACATAGCTTTAAATTGAGGGGTGATAGATATAGGACAGATGTCAGAGGTAGGTTCTTTACTCAGAGAGTAGTAAGGGCGTGGAATGCCCTGCCTGCAAAAATAGCAGACTCGCCCACTTTAAGGGCATTTAAATGGTCATTGGATAAACATATGGATGATAATGGAATAGTTTAGGTTAGATGGGCTTCAGATTGGTTTCACAGGTCGGCGCAACATCAAGGGCCGAAGGGCCTGTACTGCGCTGTAATGTTCTATGTTCTATGTTCTAACGATGTCCCACAGGATCTGTGTTACAGCCTCTATTATTCAGATTATTTAAAAATCAAATATTCAGATTTGCTCATGAGACAGTGTTAGGTGGCATTGTAGAAATTGTTGATGTTAGGATAAAATTACAAAGGGATATTGATAAACTAAGTGAATGGGCAAAACTGTGACAGCTGGATTGCAATGTAAACAATTGTGAGGTTATCTATTTTGGAACGAGAAAGGATACATCAGGGTACTTTCTAGATGGTATGAAGTTAAATACAATGGATGTCCAAAGAGAGTTGGGGGTTCGGTTGCATAAATCTTTAAAATGTCATGAGCAGATGCAGAAAATAATCAAGAAAGCTAATGGGATGCTTTTTTAAAAAATATCATGTGTTACAGTAAATGTTTTGAAAGATAAAACCTTGTGTCATCATTCATTTAGTTATTAACTAGAATTTTGATGTTTCTTTTGCAAAGTTAACATCCTCTGTTGAGTTGATAATATAATCATTCAATTAGTAATAATAAAAGGAAAACAAAAACTGGATTTGTTGGAAATACCCAACAGGCCTTTTGGCTTTTGGAAGAAAAAGGAAAAACTAGTGTTTTGAATGAAGGGCCCTTCAGTGACTAAAAATACCCGTTTCTATGCTCAAATTTCCTTTAAATTTATCATTTATTAAGGTTGATACACTGTCGGAGGTGTCTTATTTTGGATGTTAGATTGAAATTTGATTGCCACCTCAGGAGTTTTAGAAGATGCATGGTACTACTTTAAATAATAGCAAGGAAGTGATCCCCGGTGTTTTGGCTAATATTTATCCCTCAGTAAACATCACAAAAAACAGGATGGTTTTCATCACATCAGGATCCAATAACTGGAGCCTGTGGCTCTAGTGGGCCCACTGTACTCAGGTCAGGAGCTGGACTCTTGTGTTCAGGCTGGGGTAGCACTGTGGCCTGTGATTTTTGTTCTTGCCCATGAATCACATCACTGTTATAATTTCCTAAATGAAAATTATGTACCATATTTCCTACATAACAGCAGTGAATATATTTCAAAAGTGCTTCATTGGCTAATTCACCCATGAACTCACAGATAACGTTGACATCTCACATTATCCAGCAACCTTCGAAAAAGAACCATTTTTGAATTGACACAAGGAATGACCAATAAATATTATAAATATATATATATATACTTCATTGACTGTAAACTCATCAAAAAATGATAGGTGGGCACAATTTCAGGATTCCTGCCCACGTGGCTGTTGGATGGTGTTTTTATGGTATTGATATTAGGGTCCAAGTAACAAGCATGTATGCAGCAAGCCTCCTTTCCTGCCACCATTTTGGGCTTAGACATTACAAATAATTTTAGGATAAGGCGCAGCAGATTCAACAAGAGATGATGAGAAATTACTTCTCTTAGGATTGTGAATCTGTGGAATTCACTCCCCCAGTGTATGGACATTCAGTAAATTTAAGGAGGAGATAGACAGACTAGTAATTTCCAATGGAGGGCTGTAGAGATCGGGCTGGAAAGTGAAATGAGGCCAAGATAAGAACAAGCTCTAATTGTATTAAATGGTTGAGCAGGCTCAAAGGACGGAATTGCTGACTACTCCTGGTTCTAATATTCTCATTCTCTTCCCATATTTTGTATTATTCCCATGAAGGTGGACCATTTTGTCTGGTATAACAGGTGTAGAGCTGGATGAACACAGCAGGCCAAGCAGCATCAGAGGAGCAGGAAAGCTGACGTTTCGGGCCTGGACCCTTCTTCAGAAATCTGCTCCTCTGATGTTGCTTGGCCTGCTGTGTTCATCCAGCTCTACACCTTGTTATCTCAGATTCTCCAGCATCTGCAGTTCCTACTATCTCTGATTCCATTTTGTCTGGTGTTGTGTTTACAATTTCTCAGTGGAATTGTGAACGATGAGGAAGGCCGAGTCTGGAGTTGAGAACATTTTGATAGGTAATTTAAAGAAGTGCTGACCACTTCATATTTCATACCATAATGGTCTGTAATAAATAACATCAGCATTTAAAACAGTAATTAATGAAACACCTTTTTCCTTTAAAGTGAGAATTAAATTGACCTGCATTGGGTAAACATTCTGATGCATTCATATACTGCATCCTATGAATAAATTGCTCCACTGCGTTCAGCGTTATTAGATCCTAATTTGCTGTCTAGACTGTGTTATAATTTGTGCATAAAGGCCAGGCACTTAAACTTTGAAGTATAAAAAGATGCCTGACTTCTTTGATGAAAGTATAATTGCTGGGCCTTGGAAAATGAAAAGGTTACCATCTGTTCATACAAAGTGAAAGACTGTATTTTATTGAGCTCAGGTAGGATCGTTCATTTAGGTGTGCTGTGAAATCTCATTATTAGGTTTGGCTGCATTTAAGTCCTACAAATAGATGTAGTTCTGCAAGGATTGTTAAAATAGCTTTGACTGGGGACAGTATGTCTCACATAGTAACTACTGTCTCATCTTCTCTTGCATTACAGGCAGAACTCACTCAACTTTCCCATTTCTTAGGTGGAGGCTCAGACTGAGGGCATGAGATTCATGCTTGTTGCTATGCTAGCTCAGTTTGGTGCCATAACAATTTGCCGTTCTTATGCTTCCAAATACCTTTGCTTAAAGGGGCATACAGGCTATCAAAGCAGTCCAGCAATCTAGGCTCCAGCAGATTACTGGAATTGTTGAGGCACTGATAGTGACTTCATTGTGCCTCTGTCAGGATGGCAGCATAAATGCTGCAAGCACCGTCCACCAGTCCCTTTGTTATAGTCAACCAGCCAGTCTGTGCCAAGTTGATACCATCCTGAGATGCTTCAGAATTTTCCAAAAAGTTGGTTACCATCAACCAAAATGAAAATCAGCTGCCTTTTCCACCATCCGACACTTATAGCCACTGTATGTTGTAGATGTATAGAGTTAGAATCAGCGCATCATAAGCAACTGGGCATGAGTGGCCTACAGCCCTGGTTAAACAGTTTAGGAGCATTAGACCAAACTGGGGCATCTGCAAGACAGGCACTAAGGAAATGCGCAAGAGTGGATATCCTAATACAGTATATGATGTGTTGCAAGAAGGTTTGTTGGATAAAGTTATTATCGACTCATTTGTTTGGCCCAGAGTATGCTGTGGTGGTCCATGCGAGGAAATTAGAAAGCTAGGAAATTGTGGAGGAGTAGTGTTGTGGGGAGGAGACCTTAGGAGATCTGGAGTTTGGGTTCAAAGTAAAAGAGTGCTGAATTCTGACATCTCATCCTCCTCTCCCCTTTTTTCCTCCCAACATGTCGTCAAGAGGCTTGCAATCTCATGAAAACCAGTTTATGAAAAACGCTCCAGATCACCAAGAATTTGGAGACACCTTGTAGTGAGTAGACCTGGCACAGCCCTTTAACAATTCAGGTGGTAGAACTAATGTACGCAGTTCATTCGCTTCTCAATATTCCTGAAGGCAGCATGAAAAGTAAAAGAAAAACATACATTTATATAGTGTGCTTCATGGCCACCAGATGTCAGAATGTGCTTTACAACCAATTAAGTTCTTGTGAAAAATTGTAATGTAGGATATACAGCAACTTTCACACAGCAAACAACCACAAGCACCAATGTAACAATGATCAGATAATCTGTTTTTTTTAATGTCGATTGAGGATAAATTAGCCAGGACACTGGAACAATGCATCCACTCCTCTTTGAATGTTTTATATGGACTTGAGAGGACAGATGGAATCTTTGTTTAACGTCTCATCTGAAAGCACAGCCGACAGTGCAGCACTCCCTTGGCAGTGCTCCAGATTGTCAGCCTTGATTTTAGTACGCTACCCAAGTCAGCCACAGTTAACACACCATTCCCTTGTTGGAGGCAATTAGTTATCTGGTGGAGGGGATTCATGAGCCAGGTGTAACCAAGTAATCAGCATCTGGTGTATTTAGAGGTTGAGGGCTCTTGTTGTGAAGTGGCAGTATCCCAACCTCTGAACTAGGAAGCTCAGGTTCAAGTCCCACCTATTCCAGAGGTATACAATATCATCCTGAACAAGTTAATTTGGAAATAATGCATTGGGGAAGCTAAAGAATGGCAGCTGTGGCTGACATCTGCTGGATGAAAGCAATGTAGCTGCTGCTTGGGCCATGGGCATTGACTAAAACAATGTTCCATGCATGATTTCATCCAGACGCTATGTTCACGGATTGTAACTTAAATAAGAGCATTAGGCTCTGTATGGGTTAACACTGAGGAGTGCATTAAATAAACCTAATACAATAATGTCATATGGCCTGGGGTAGGAGAACTGTTTAGATCTTGAAGGAGTAAGACCTAAAAGATACTCGTTGGTAAAACGGCTATCATGCCATTGTAATTTGTAGCTAGTTGTTATTCCTGAAATTTACTACATAAGTCAAAATCCTGGAATTCCCTCCCTAAGGACGTTGTGGGTGAACCCACAGCAGGTGGACTGCAGCGGTTCAGGAAGGCAGCTCACCACCACCTTCACAACTAGGGACAGACAATAGAAATGCTGGCCCAGCCAGCTATGTCCACATCCCACAAGTGAATAAAAAAGTCTTGTCTTTAGACTACCTGTTGGTTTTCTTCTACCATTTTAGGCAAAGCAGGTCCTGCTCCCTACCCCGTAAGAGAGCAGTAGCAACAAATGGCTCTTACACTGTGATAAGCAGTGGCGATGATTCATCCTACAACAGGAATACTTAAGGTTGTGGAATTTCTTCTCATTATTATGTGGGACCCAAACAACCCATGTCTCCAAAAGCAATGACATCTGACACCATTGGGAATCAAGCAAGTCTGTCAAAGCCACACACCTATTACCTCCATTTTATCTAATAACAATGAAAGGTATGAAGCTTCCTCTCTTCAGCAAACAAAGTCTCTGTCATCTCCATAACGCAGACTGTGAAAAATTACTATGTCACTTGTCACCACTTGAAAGGATGCATTTAGAAATTAGGTGCAATGCTGATTTTTGCAGCCACTGGCAATACAGACCATGCCATGCTGAATGGCTTTGGAGCAGATTGTGAGAGGGATAAGGGTGTGGAGGTGGGTATGCTCTGTGACCACATCATTGGTGAAACATTAATGCCTCAGCCAATGTTCCTGGCTGAGGTAGAGATTTTCTGAACACATTTCTCTTATGACCCTTTCACTTTCTTTGCTGTTCTGTTGCATAGAGTTCTGTGATAGTGCCATCCAAGAGTTACTAAAACTATTGCTTGCTTGAATACCTTGTCCCATGCCCTTACCCCAAGCCCCACACACTAAGCCTTGCCATCACATTGGGCTGCTACCATACACAACCCATTGTCATCTACGAACAGTCCCAATTAGCAGCTATTCATTCTCCCACACTGACCTTTACTCAGTCTTTTGTCTGCCCAACTGTTTTTCTCTCTTTAGGCTCTATATCCACCTATCGTTTACTCCTCCCCCCGTCTTCTGCATAAATACCAACTTCCTCCTAGCTACAAAAACAAAGTTGCGGGAAAAGCTCAGCAGGTCTGGCAGCATTTGTGAAGGAAAAAACAGAGTTAACGGTTCGGGTCCGGTGACCCTTCCTCAGACCTGGACCCAAAACGTTAACTCTGTTTTTTCCTTCACAGATGCTGCCAGACCTGCTGGGCTTTTCCAGCAACTTTGTTTTTGTTCCTGATGAACAGCATCTGCAGTTCTTTCGATTTTTATTTAGCATTCTTCCTAGCTACTATCAGTTCTGAAGAAGGGTCACTGGACCTGAAACATTAACTCTGATTTCTCTGTACAGATGCTGCCAGACCTGCTGTGCTTTTCCAGCAATTTCTGTTTTTGTTGTGGACTATTTACATACTCTTTCAAAAAACAATCCTGAACACACCTCACAAACTGCTCCCATCCACACCCCTAGCACTAAGCGTGTCCTGGGCAATATGGGGGCAGTTAAAATGACCCACTACTACAGCTCTGTTGTTTTTACATTTTTCCATAATCTGTCCACATCTCTGTTCCTTTATGACCCACTGGCTGTTGGGAGACCTGTAGTACAATTCTAACACAGTGATTGCACCCTGCCTATTCCTGACTTCTACCGATAAGGCTTTGCTGAATGAACATTCCAAGGTGTCCTCCCTCAGTACTGCTGTAATATTTTCCCAAATCAGCAACGCAACGCCCCCACCTCTTTTACATCCCTCTCTATTTCACCTGAAACATCTAAATCCCAGAAAGTTACGCTGCCAGTCTTGTCCCTCTCTCAACCAAGTCTTTGTAATAGCTACAAAATCAGAGTTATACAATAACATAATACCGCACAGGAACAGGCCCTTAGGCTCACCAAGACTGTGCTGATTCCTAATCCTTATTTAGACTTATTACTTATCCCCATACGTGGTTTCTATCCTTCTGTTCCACTTACATTCATACTTCTATCAAGATATGGCTTATAAGTTGCTAGTGTGCCTGCTGCTACCATCTCCACAGGCAGTTTGTTCCAGGCACCCACCACCCTCTGTATGAAAAGTTTTTCCTGCACTTCTCCCCAAAATTTCCCCCTCTCACCTTGAAGCTGTGCCTTCTTGTAGCTGACATTTCCACCCTGGGAAAATGCCCCTGACTATCTACTCTATCTATAATTTTGTGGACCTCTATCAGGTCACCCCACAGCCTCCATCTTTCCAGTGAAAACAATCCGAGTTTATCCAATCTCCCCTCATGCCTGAAGTCTTCCAGACCAGGTAACGTCCTGGTAAACCTCTATGCACCCTTCCCAAAGCATCCATATCCTTCTGATAGTGTGGTGACCAGAACAGCGTGTAATATTCCAAATGTGCCTAACTAAAGTTTTCTACAGCTGTAACATAACTTGCTAACTTTTACATTCAGTGCCCCAGCTGATGAAAGCAAGCATGTTGTATACCCTGATCCCTCTTTATATCAATTTTCCTAAAGGTTCTGCCATTTATTGAATAATTTGCACCTGAATTTGATCTTCCAAAATGCATCACCTTGCATTGGTCAGGATTAAACTCGCTTTAACATTTCTCTGCCCAAATCTCGCTGTAGCCTTGGACAATCCTACTCACTATCTGCAACTCTGCCAATTCTGACATCATCCACAAGCTTACTAATCAGACCAACTATATTTTCCTCCAGATCATTTATACATATTACAAACAACAAAGGTCCCAGCACTGATCTCCATTCCAAAAAGCACCCTTCCACTGCTACTATCTGTCTTCTATGACCAAGCCAGTTCCTGCCTTTTTGAACCCTGTTGACTAAGTTGACCTTATCAACTACAGACAATGTTCCAGGAACTGATTACACAACCTAATCCACGAGTCGCCAAACTCAGATCTCTCATTCCTGATCTCTATTCCTAGCAGACTACACCTACAAAAAGTAAGTACTTTACTTCCCTCCAAATACTACTCTCTCAGTCTGCAAATTCCACTCTTCCATAGTGATGATGGTACCAGTTGTGCTATGGAGCCAAATCTCATGGCCAAATAAATCTTATTCTCACATTATTTTTAAGTGTCCATCTGCCAATGTGATTAATTTGATTTAAGAAATTTTATCACTCATGATACTAATTTTTTTAACCAATATGCGATAATTTTCTGCCAGATTCACAGCTCAGCTAAATTATTCATTCAATCTTTTTCAGGCTTCCTCAATCGACACTTGTCCTTATGTTGCTTTCATTGAAAACTTGAAAAACATGTTTGGTTCCAATTTCATGTAATTAATGATAAACATATCCAACTCATGCTAAGTTGGTTAAGGTTGAAAAGGAGTGAGTTTGGAGAAGAAATGGGCAAGACTGAAAGCTGCAAAAGGTTACAACAGCCTTAACATTTACAGAATTCCATAAACGTATTGGTATGCAACCTAATGTGGTATGATCAGGGAGATTGGGTTTGAAAATGACCAGAAGGATATTTTTATAAAGTCCCATTTTTGCATTCTCAGGTCGATATCCATTTTCAATAACGAATTCAGTTCATTGATCACAGATCTCCAGCTGTGGTCAACATACACTTGAGTCACTTGTTCTGAAGAATGGTCACTGAACCCAAAACCTTAACTTTGCTTTCTTTCCAAAGATGTGGCCAGACTTGCTGTTTTTTTCCAGCAATTTCTGTTTATGTTTCTGATTTCCAGCATCTGCAGGTTTTTAGGTTCTTTTCTCATCCATTTATAGATTGTCATGATCATAAATGGCTATTCCTCCTCCTCTCTTATCTTGCTGTTCTTTCTGGATATCCCATATCCCAGTGTACTGAAATTGCTCCCATTAGAAAATGGTCTTTTCTTATTTCTGCACTGCCTATGGCATCAATTTCCTTTCACAAAGTGTATCTCACACATCTTGCTGCAATACTTCCAGCATTCAGATAGAAGTATGCTATTTTAAGCCTTCAGTTTTGTGTTGTTGGTATAGACTCTTAATTTTAACCGGATTTATATTACATTTACACTTTTCTAACTCCTCTTCATCAACCTTCACATACTGCACATCACGCATTAAGTCTCTTTCTCTTCCCCTCTATTTCTACTTTAAATTAACATAAATTTATTGCTTCACTTTGATGTATCCTGCTTCTGAGTATGAATCTGGATTATGTCCAAAACAACAAGTTAGATTTATATGGCATTGTTAATATTATAAACCGCCCAATGTACTGCACTGGGGCATTCCGAAACAAGATATAACACAAAGCTATTTAAAGAGACAATGGGGCAGATGACCAAAAGACAGACAAGAAGTAAGTTTTCAGGATCATCTTAGAAAAGGAAAGGGAGATAGGGCTAAATATTTAAGTCCTGCCTGTGATAGGGTTAGGGTTAGGGTTAGAATTAGCATTGAGGTTAGAGTTAGGGTTAGGACTGTGAATGAAGGCTGATGGCTGATTAAAATATTGGTGCCAACTGGTGAGCTAGTTTCTCATTACCATTTCTGGTGTTGAGAAGTTTAATCAGGTTGGGGAGAAGCTGCCTCAAGAACCCATTCAATTATTGATATATAATTACAATCTTTAAAGAGCTTGTAAAGGGCCAATAAGATTTTTGTGGAGGCTAATGGGCTGTACACTGTACAAAGGTCAGACAGAATCATAGTTAAGTCTCCTATAGATGGTAATGATCATAAAATACAATTTCAAATTTGGTTTTGATGTGGAGGTGCTGGTGTTGGACTGGGGTGGTCAAGGTCAGAAATCACACAACACCAGATTATAATCCAACAGGTTTATTTGAAAGCACAAGCTTTTGGAGCCCCTCTTCTTCTGTCGTGTGATTTCTGACCAAATTTACTTTGAGGGAGAGCAACTCGTGTCTTAAACCAGTGCCTCTACTTAAATAAGGACCATTACAGAGGTAAGAAGGAAAGGTTGTCTAAGGTAAGCTGGGAAAAGAGAATAAGGGGAAGGCCGTAGGTGAGCAGTGCTGACATTGAAGCATTTGCCTTTGATTTCCAGCCTGTCTAACCTTTATTCACAAGGCAATCTGCTCATGCCAGGTATTAGCCTTCCCTGAATTGCTGGAAAAGCATTAGCAATTCTTTGTGTAAGTATGGAGACCTGTATTGCACTATTTCAGATGCGGTCTCACAAATGGTCTATTTAACTGCAGCATAACCTCCCTACAGTTACAGTTAATTCCCTTCATAATAAAACATAACATTCTGTTAGCTTTCCTGATTACTCAGAAGAATGAGGGGAGATCTTACAGAAACACATACAATTATGAAGGGAATAGATAAGGTGGAGGCAGGAAGGTTATTTCCGCTAGCAGGTGAAACTAGGACAAGGGGGTATTGCCTCAAAATAAAGGGAAGCAGATGTAGGACTGAGGTCAGGAGGAACTTCTTCACCCAAAGGGTTGTGAATCTGTGGAATTCCCTGCCAGTGAAGCGGTTGAAGCTACCTCACTGAATGTTTTTAAGGCAAGGCTAGATAAATTTTTGAACAGTAAAGGAATTAAGGGTTATGGTGAGTGGGCGGGTAAGTGGAGCTGAGTCTCAAAAAGATCAGCCATGATATTATTAAATGGCAGGGCAGGCTCGAGGGGCCCCATGGCCTACTCCTGCTCCTAGTTCTTATGTTCTTATGTTCTTATGTACTTGTTGTGATTCTAACCTTCTGTGATTCATGCACTAGTATACCCAGATCCCTCTGTATCTCAGAACTCTATAACCTCTTACCATTTAGATAATATATTTATTCTTTATGCTATTTGCCAAAATAGCCAATTTCACAATTTCCTACATTGTACTCCATTTGACAGATCTTTTCCCATTCATTTAACCTGCCAGTATCCCTTTGTCAGCTCCTTATGATTTCTTCATGACTGACTTTCCTATCTATCTTTGTGTCCTTAGCAAATTTAGATCCCATACCTTTCATCCCTTCAGTCAAATCATCTTTACAAATTGTAAAGGGTTGAGACCCCAGCACTGATTGCCAAATATCTGGAATTCTCACAGTTTGCCTCTGGGTCAGATCAACCATAGCCTTCTAAAAATCACCAGGACAGCATTAAGGGGCTGAATGCTTTACTCCTTCTCTTACTTCTTACATTTTTAATAGATACAAAACAGAAGGCGGCCACTTGCCCTTTTGTTCCTGTGCTGGCTCCCCTAACATGCTCATGCAACGCATTCCAGATGCTAAAAATTGGTTACATTGAAAAGTTTTCTTCCTATCACTTTTGCTGTTTTTATTAACTTCTTTAAATCTGTGCTGTATCATTCTAATCCTTTCACAAGTCGAAATATTTCCTTGCTATTTCTCCACAGTCAGACTCTTGGAGCAATAGCACAGTTGGGAGACAGTTATAGCGACACCAGCAAATTAGTTTTACAAGTAAAAGCCAGAACATAATTTAGCCATTGGCACAAAATTGCCTTTGGCACGTTGGTGCTGTTGGCTCAGCATACAGGTCACTGAGCAGGAAGTTCACAAAGCCCATTTGAGTATATTTGGGGGTTTTGTTTAAAGTATGATTTGGTACAGAAGGAGAAAGAGGAGTTTTCAGTAAAGTTTACTGTAGCACATAAAGTTTCCAGGAGTGAGAAGTGAGCAGAAGAGGTTAAAAGGTACATGTAATAAGACTAGCAGTTGAATGACATCATGAACTACTCGGCATGGATTGGTTGGAGCAAAGGGTCTGTTTCCATGCTGTATGACCCTATGACTCTATGACGTAAGTGCAGGGAAATCATCTGATTAGTGAGTGGGACTGGTGAATATTTGTGGGCTTTAATGCAAATGTAAGAGCTAGTCTTTTTCTCTTAAAAAAATGAAGTATAAAATTCTCCAGCATCTGCAGTTCCTACTATCTCTTATAAAATTGACCTTGCATGTTTTTAGAAAAAGTGATGACAATAAAATGTAAAAGCAGAGATTCTAGGGCAATTGGTGAATTAATGAAATATGATAGTCATGGTGATGTGTTGCTTCTGCAGCATGTGGGAACTACTAGATACCAAATTGATCCAAAGTAAACATGTCTGTACAAAATGTTTGCATCTCAAGGAACTTCAGATCTGCGTTGAGGGGCTAGAAGCCAAGCTTCATATGTTGCCCTTCATCAGGGAACCAGTAAAGTTACCTGAACTTTGCTTCAGGAGGCAGTCAGATCAGGGAAAGGTGAATGCAACTGCTGTGTCATTATGGAAACCCATGAGGAATTGTCCATGGGGTGGCATGGTGGCTCAGTGGTTAGCTTTGCTGCCTCACAGCACCAGGAACCCAGGTTCAATTACAGCCTCAGGCAACTGTCTGTGTGGAGTTTACACATCCTCCCCCCTCCATGTCTGCATGGGTTTCCTCCGGGTGCTCCAGTTTCCTCCCACAGTCCAAAAATGTGCAGAGTAGGTGGATTGGCCATGCTAAATTACCATAGTGCCCAGGGATGTTTAGGTAATTAGGGGAATGGGTCTGGGTGGGATGCTCTTCGGAGGGATGGTGTGGACTTGTTGGGCTGAATGGCCTGTTTCCACATTGTAGGGATTCGATAAACTAGCTTTGCCCCTGCAATTGTCCAACTGTTATGAGGTTCCTACAAGCTGTTTAGATGAGAGTAGGGATTGCATGGAGGACAAGTGATCGGACAATGACATTTTGGTACAGGGTGCCATTCAAGTTAGGGAGGAAATGGAAAAGTAGGGGACAATGTAACTAGGGGGATAAGTGCTATTTTCTGCCACCATGAGTGTAAGTCCCAAAGGTTGAGGTGTCTGTCTGATGGCAGGGTTAAGTACATCTCCTCAGAGTTGGAAAAGAACTTGGAGAGGGAGTGGAGGGATCCTGTTACTGTCATTTCCGTTTGGTACCAATGCCATTGATAGGACTAGAGAAGAGGGTCTGCTGAAAGAATTTGAGCTGTTAATTGTGGAAGCCAGGTCAGTGGGTACACTTAAGACTGAGATAGATAGGTTCTTGATTATCAAGGGGATCAAGAGTTACGGGGAGAAAGCAGGAGGATGGGGTTGAGGAACTTATCAGCCATGATTGAATGGTGGAGCAGGATCAATGGGCCGAGTGGCCTAATTTCTACTCCTATGTCTTATGGTCTTATGGTCTTAATTGGAAAATTAGAAAAGCAGAACCTCCACAGTAATAATCCTTGGATTACAAACTGAATCATGGCCAAACTGACATTATGTAATTAAATTAAGAGGGTGAAGGTGTGCTTTAATTATTGGTGTGGGTGGAATGAATTTCACTTCGTGGGGCACTGGCACCAGTAATGGGGTAAAAGGGAACTGTTTCGGTGGGCCGGAGTGTATTTGAGCTACGCTAGGACCATTGTCCTGGTGAATTGATTAACTTCAATTTTGGAGGGGGCATTAAACAAATTAGAGTGAGGGGAGGGTTGAAAGAGTGGAAGTGTACGTTTACAAAGCAAAAGAATATGACAGCATTGCAGGGCAGCTATTTGGATACAGATGCCCAGTGTGGGGCAAGGAAGGGGCAGAGTGCACAAACATAGACCGACAGCATCAAATAGGATCAAAAGGATAAAAACAGTAAAAAGGCAAAGTTAAAGGCTATTTATTCAAATGTGTGTAGTATTTGAGACAATATTAATGAACTAATGGCACAAATACAGGTTAATGGTTATGATCTTACAGCCATATGATGATATAGTTATGAAGAGATCAAAGCTGGGAACTGAATAATCAGGCATATGTGACTTTTCAAAAGGATAGCAAGAATGAAAGGGTGGTGACATAGCTTTGTTAGTATGGGATAAAATAAGTAGGAAAGCAAGAAATGACCTTTGACTAGGAGATGTAGGATATGTATGGGTCGAGATACGAAATAACAAGTGAAAGAAAACATTGGTGCAAGTAGTCTATAGGTCCCCTAACAGAAGCTATACTGTTGGACAGATAATAAATCAGAAGATAAGAGCATGTGATTTTGATGTTGATTTTATTGTCAAATGTATTAAAATACAGTGCAAAGCTTTGTTTACGAGTGGTACAGGCAGATCACAGCAAGCAAAGGCATACAGGTTACATTATAAGTTTGAGGCTAGAGTCCATTCATCAGTCTGATAACGGCTGGAAAGAAGCTGCTCCTGAACCTGTTTTTGCACGTGTTCAGGTTCTATATCTTCTGCCTGATGCAAGACATTGTAGGAGGTCATTACCAGGGTGAGATGGGTCTTTGATGATGTTGGACATGTAGATGCAGTCCATGGATGGAAGGTTGGTTTCCGTGGTGATCTGGGCTGGCAACACCATTTTCTGTAGTTTCTTACGGTCCTGGGCAGAGCAGTTGTTGTGCCAAACCGTTATGCACCTGGACAGTATGCTTTCAATGGTGCATCTATAGAAGTTGGTGAGGGACCTTATGGACATGACAAATTTCCTGAGCAGCCTGAGGTAGAAAAGGCGTTGTTGTGTCATCTTGACTGTCGCATTTACATGGAAAGTCCAGGACAGGTTGTTGGTTATCTTCACTCTCTCAACTTCAGTTCCGTTGGTGTAGATGGGGACATGTTCTCCTCCTTTCTTTCTGAAGTCAATGATCATTTCTTTAGTTTTGATGATGTTGAGAGAGACGTTGTTCTCATTGCACCACATCACCAGGCCCTCTATCTCCCTTCTGTATTTTGACTTATCATTGTTAGATATCTGTCCCACTAGGGTGGTGTCGTCAGTGAACTTGTAGATGGTGTTTGTTCATAATTTGGCAACACAGTTGTGGGTGTACAGGGAGTACAGTAGGGGGCTGATGACACATCCTTGAGGGGGCTCCAGTGTTGAGTGTTATTGTGGAGGAGGTGTAGTTACCTATCCTCACTGTTTGCGACCTATGGGTCAGGAAGCTGAGGGTCCAGTTGCACAGGGCATGTAAAAAAGGCAGAACAATAATGATGGTGACCTTAATCTTGATGTTAGTTGAGAAAATTAGATTGGTAGAGATAACCATGTGGAAGAGTTCATAGAGTGCGTTCATGGTGTTATGGGTAGTATATTAGATAAAAGATTAGCTAACAAATAGAAGACAGAGTTAGGATAAATGGGACACTGTCAGGATGGCAACCTGCAACCTGGAATATGACGGATATCAGTGGTGGGGCCATAATCGTTTACAATATATTAATGACTTGGATGGAGAATGTATTATAGCAAAGCTTGGAGATGACATAAAGATAGATGGGAAGGTAAGTGGTAATGGCTACACTCAGTTTATAGAACGATATAGACAGTCTATACAAATAGGCAACAACTTAACAGATGGAATACAAGGTGATAGAAAGTAAAGTTATGTATTTTGGCAGGGAGGATAGAGCACCTGAGTATTATTTATTGGAGAAACTCTGCTGAAAATTTGTGGCACAGAGGGATTTGTGAGTCCTCATACATAAATCATAAAAAAAATCTAGCATTCAAGTTCATCAGGCAATAGGAAAACAAATTCAATATTGGCCTTTATTTCAAAGGCAATAAAGTATACATATAGAAAAACAGAAGTTGCTGGAAAAGCACAGCAATTCTGGCAGCATCTGTAAAGAAAAATCAGAATTAACTCCACAGAAGTTACTAAACAGGAGAGGTTTAATCTGCAGAATCACAGGACAATATAATGTTATGTAACAGAGCTCCAAATTTAAGAAATTGTTTTCTTCAGGATGTCCAATTCGGTTTTCTATTTGGCCCTGCTTTGAAACTTGGTCTTCCTTGGAATATTATTTCCGATACTATGTTTTCCTTATCTGGAAGGGGAACCTTCCTCAGAACTGCATAGGTAACTTTTGATAAAGCTAGAAAACAGGTCTCTATTTAGACAACACCTCAAATACTGTGAACATGTTTTTGTCCCGTATCTAAGGAAAGGTATACAGACATTCGGGAAAGTACAGACCAATTTGATCCTGGATATGGACAGATTTCTTATGAACAGAGGTTGAGTAGGTAGATCCTGTACTCACTGGAGCTTGGAAGCATGAGAGGAAACGTCATTGAAATATATGAGTTTCTTTGGAAGCTTAATATGGTTTTAGATGCTGAAAGACTGTTTCCCTTTTTTGGAAGAGTCTGGGACCAGAGGGAATAATCTCAGAATAGACGAATGCCTAGTGAGGACAGTGATGAGAAAAAAAATTCTTCTCTCTGAGGATAGTAAATCGCTGGAATTATTTACCATAGTGATTGGATCATTCAGTATATTCAAGAGATAGACAGAATGTTAATCTGTAAGGGAATCAAGGATTATGGGGAAAAGGCAGGAAACTGGATTTGAAAATAATTAGATCAGTCATGATCTCATTGAATGGTGGAGCAGACTGGTTAGGTCAAATGACCTACTTCTGCTCCTACATCTTAAGGTCTTAATGACTTTTCTTTTTGCCTATTCAATATTTCTGATGTGAACTTGTGGAAGTTGTTGGCTTTATCTGTTCCTAAGCTGTAACATCTTTCAAAATTTTTTTGGGGGGGATTCTGTTGCTGTAGGTTTATTTCATATTTAATTGCATCATCGAAAATGATTTCTGTTGCTCTATTTTGTAATTAGTACAGAGTTCTAGAATGTATATTAGTATGAAAAATGGTAAACTCACCCATAAATAAAATCCTTTGCCAATTATTTTGAATTATCTGAGTGCCAGAGAATTCTGAACTCTTGGCAAATCATTTTATTTATGGATTCCACGGTGACACTGACCTCATTAATGATTCCAGTAGATTCTAAGAATACATCTTTTTGGCTGTCCTATATAACTTTCCACAAAAATGTTGTTATTGAAAAACAGATATTTTCTACAGGCCAAACATCTATGAGAATATTTATAAAGTGGAGACAAAGAACAACACAGCAACAAGAATTTCATCCTCTGCAGAAGTTACTGAACAGGAGAGGGTTTATCTGCAGAACCACAGGACAATATAATGTTATGTAACAGAGCTCCTCATGGCAAATGTGTTCGAATAAACCACTGACACTGACCACTGACCACTGTAAAGCAAGGCACAAATTCTTTTTGATAACTCTGTCATATGAGATAATTGTTCTGGATGGGTTAATGTTGATTACTTCTTTAAGCTCCAACCGTTCTGACCTCGTACAGACTTGTTCAGGGATAGATTTCCAAAAAAGCTGACATAACTCACACTTAGCCAAAAAAAATTAAGATTCATCCCGCAGTGTCTAACAGAAGAAATAAATAAGAAGATTACTGAGGCTGTGATAAGAGCGGCTGATGCATCATTAGAGTTCATGTGGAGGAATTTATTAAGGTTGCAGACATGCTTTATTTGGGTAAGTAGTGGATGGGCATTGTTTATCAAGCTTAGAAAAGTGGAATATTATCCATATCACTCGTAATTAAGTGGGGAACCTATGTACAAAGAACGAAGAACAAAGAAAATTACAGTACCGGAACAGGCCCTTCGGCCCTCCAAGCCTGCGCCAATCCAGATCCTCTATCTAAACCTGTCACCTATTTTCCAAGGATCTGTATCCTTCTGCTCCCTGCCCATTCATATATCTGTCTAGATACATCTTAAATGACGCTATCGTGCCTGCCTCTACCACCTCCGCTGGCAACGCGTTCCAGGCACCCACCACCCTCTGCGTAAAGAACTTTCCATGCATATCTCCCTTAAACTTATCCCCTCTCACCTTGAAATTATGACCCCTAGTAATTGAGTCCTCCACTCTGGGAGAAAGCTTCTTGCTATCCACCCTGTCTATACCTCTCATGATTTTGTAGACCTCAATCAAGTCCCCACTCAACCTATATCTTTCTAATGTAAATAATCTTAATCTACTCTCTTCATAGCTAGTGCCCTCCCCATAACAGGCAACATCCTGGTGAACCTCCTCTGCACCCTCTTCAAAGCATCCACATCCTTTTGGTAATGTGGCGACCAGAACTGTACGCAGTATTCCAAATGTGGTCGAACCGAAGTCCTATACTACTGTAACATGACCTGCCAACTCTTGTACTCAATACCCTGTCTGATGAATGAAATCATGCCGTATGCCTTCTTGACTACTCTATCGACCTGCGTTGCCACCTTCCATGTACTTCCTGTCAAAGGCATGGGAATGAATAGATAAAAGAAATCTCAATTTTCATAACTAGCAACCTGGGACTCTTCCACGGTGTGTGATGTATGTGTTGTGATGCCAACCATTACCAACTTTAGTTTGGGGCAATTTGCTGCCACCAAGTGAGTCCTAATTAGGAGAAGCTCTTCTCTTAAACAAGATGTTGTTTATTTCCTTATAGCAATCTGGTACAAATTTCATTAGCACGTTAGGCATGGTTACTCAGACATGAGTTCACTGTGCATGATCCAAGGTTGCTCTGCTGTTGCTCCATCCAAGTTCCTTTTGGCATTATCAGATTGGATGGAACTTAATGCAGTGTCTAATATTAACCCTTACAGTGCCATTACCCTATACAACCCAATTTCCTGTGAACTGGGTGGTTGCTGTTGCTCCTCTGTGATAAGGTTGTATTTCTTCTCTCAGGATTTCTCTCTGATTCTTCATGCTTCTTGCTTCTATCACCATCTGAATAGTTTCTTTCAAAGTCAAACCTTCTTTGGATTGTAACAAATCTGACAAGGGTGCATCAGTAATTCCAGCCACAATTCTGCCATTTATGAATTATCTTTTTAAAACTCAATCTAATGTGTAAACATTTGGACGTTAAATTATTCCATTAAAGCTTATTCTTTCAAAAGATTTATTAGTTCTGGAATTGAAACATCTATTAAAGGTTTTCAGTACCTCTTTGACAGTTTCTGTCGCTCGTTTTACCCCATGGCAAGCCACATTATTATCAGATATATTACCCGACTGTATTTTGAAATGGATTTACTTGTTCAGCTTCTGATTTTGAATCTAGTTTGCATATTAGTCTGTATTTCAATAAATTGTTTTCCTCAGGATGTCCAATTCAGTTTTCTATTTGGTCCTGCTTTGAAACTAAGTCTTCCTTGAAATATTATTTCTGATACTATGTTTTCCTTATCTGATTAAAAATGCCATTGGATTAAAAGACTTCTACTTTGCAGTATTAGCAGTTATTTCCTTTGTTGTTTTACTACAGGGTTTTCCCAAATTTTACAGATAAAATGGAGGATTAAAGACTTTCAAGGGTAGAAATGAAGAATCCTATACTCAAGCTTTATGTTGCCTGTTATCTGTGGCAGTGATCTTGATCTAAGCTGTGAGTAATTTTTCTTCATATTGGGCTGAACCTCAGGTTTTGTTTTTGGCCAAGAGTCAGTTTCATTGAGATTTGAGTTTCTTGCCATAGGATGAGCGTGTTGTCTCACTGTATTTTACCGAGTTGTCCCATTGATTACCTGTGCCACACCAATGCAGCCTTCTTGCCCAATTTTAGCCCAATCCTACCACTTGCCATGCCCAGTACAGCTCATCCGTGCCAATATATCCCAACTAACCAGCGTCCCTGGTGTTGCTGCAATTTTTAAAGACCATCCTGCACCTGAACAAGTGATGTTAGCCTAGAGCTGCCTTACATGGTTCCTGATACATGCCCTGGACATGGCAGAGAAGGGAAACATGACATCCTGCTTTACATGCAGAGATCCGGAAATCCTGTTGGATAGGGTGGCGCAGGAGCAGCAGAGGAGGTCATGAATCAGACTATGCCATCCTGGTCTGAGTTACTTTCTCCCAACCCACAACTACCACCACCCCGTGCGGTCTCAGCCATCTGGAGGAATACACAGTAAATCTGAGAAGTCAATGACCTTCTCCACTCCACCAGCATAGATGCCACTATCATTTCTCCAACACTCACTTTATCTCCATTACCATGCACACTTTCCACCAAGGCTCATGTTCTACCACTTTTCACTATTTCCAACAACATCCTCCCCAGTCACTGTCACTCATCCCAACTCAGGAAACTGTTATCCCTGCATGCCCTCTGCACTGTCTACTCTCACTCGGGACACCTCCCTACCTGCGCAAGAGGCAACAGCTGTGACACCCACTTTCATCTTCCTTAACACTTTATATATTCATGGGATGTGGGCGTTACTGGCCAGGCAGAACTTATTGCCCATCCCTAATTGCCCAGAGGGCAGTTAAGAATCAACCGCATTGCTGTGGGGGCTGGAGTCACATATAGATCAGACCAGGAAATGATAGCAGTTTCCTCCCTAAAGGATCTTTTCGTGGCCTCAGTTCCACTTACCCACCCTCTCACCATAACCTTTCGTTCACTGTTCAAAAAAATTATCGATCTTAACTTTAAAAACATTCAATGAGGTAGCCTCAACTACTTCACTGGGCAGGGAATTCCACAGATTCACTTTGGGTGAAGAAGTTCCTCCTCAGTTCTGTCCTAATTTTGAGGCTATGCCCTCTTGTTCTAGATTCACCCTCCAGTGGAAACATCCTCCCTGCTTCTATCTTATCTATTCTCTTTATAATTGTATATGTTGATATAAGATCCTCCACTCATTCTTCTGACAATTGACAATGGATTCATGCTCATCATTAGACTGTTAATTCCAGGTTTGTTTTATATTGATTTCAAATTTCACCATCTGCCATGGCTGGATTCAAACCCAAGTCCTCAGAACATTAGAGATAACAAGGTGTAGAGCTGGATGAACACAGCAGGAGCAGGAAGGCTGGCGTTTCAGGCCTAGATCCTTCTTTAGAAGAAGGGTCTAGGCCCGAAATGTCAGCTTTCCTGTCCCTCTGATGCTGCTTGGCCTGCTGTGTTCATCCAGCTCTACACCTTGTTATCTCAGATTCTCCAGCATCTGCAGTTCCTACTATCTCCTCAGAACATTAGCTGGGTGTCTGGACTAACAGTCCAATGATAATACCACTAGGCCATCGCCTCCCCATTTCTGCCTCTCTCTCAATCCGGAATGAAAACAGCTGACAATAGGGTAGAAAGTGTCAGTTAGTTGCCCGACATTCAGCTCTTCAACTCTTATGAGGAGAGGATCCTGCCTTCCAAAGATAAAATGATTAACTGGCAATGTTTAGCACTGAGGACTTGGTTGTTTCAAAACATTCTGCAATGCATTAGTTTGTGCTTTATTACTGAGTATTCTTTTGTGTACTGTTGAGGCACATAAATATTACTTTATTCTCATTAATTATCTTGTGACAGATATTGAATGGAGGATGTCTGCTGTTTCCCTTTTGTGTTTCTTTTAAATTACTTCTTAGATTTTATTCTTAGACAGCCAAAGATGAGCAGCTGATTAAAAAGTATTAACAGAAATGCTAGGTTAATTACATCATGCTGTCTCAGATTTCTCATCCTCTTGAAAAAGTTAATGATAACCATGTCATCCAAATAATTAATGAGGATTGATAAATTGGACAAGATCCAGTGGTTTTCCACTGAGGTAGTGAATTGGAGACAGCGAGGCAGTGGAGAGTAAAAAGTATTTGGTCTTAGTGATTTACCTGAGGTCATTGTAACTGTCAGTATCTGTACAGATCAATAGGAAATTGTGAGGACTATTTAGATCTCCACTGGAACTCAGAGGGTGGCACTGTGTTTAAGTTGAGGAAGAGAGAAGCTGTTTATGTTGTTTATCACTTTGAAATTTGTCAGTGTAAGAAACAAAGTGTAGTTACTGTGACTCATTGCATTATCCAAGAATTGTAACAAGACAAATAGAGAAATGTGTTTTGCCAAATAAGGAGCTAAGATTATTGAATCATCGTGATTACAGCACAGCTGCATAGAGATAAAAGAACTACCAAAATCTTCTAACATCCTATAAAACTCTCAGCCCCAGCTAAGACTTGGATTCTGCCATCATTTCCAGGTGGTGTTAATCAAAACACACAAGGGCAACAGGTGAATTCAACCCCGAAAGTCCCCAAAGTACTCAGGGAAATTCAACCATGGGGCAATGAATCAAAGTGGGCCCCGATACATAACCTGGACAGAATTGGGGCTGAGCTGTTCCTCCAAGCATAGACTGGTTCTCTCCTTGGATTACTGCTGATAGGCTCATTTAATGCATAAGATTCATGCAAGTCATGACAATATGACTAATCACATGAATCTGACATCAGTAAGAGAGAAGAGCCTATGGAGAATGAGTATTTAAAGTGAGAGATCTTTGACACTATGTTTGGGAGCTGTATTTGTTAACTTCCTGTATACAGATGGGTATAAATGAGTGTTACAGTACGGAACTGAAGATCCTTACCTAGAAATAAAGAGCAAGTAGCCTAAGGGATAGTGTATGCGTCAACATCCATAGCCTGAGACACCACAGACCAGTAGCTGAATGTACAGGCAGCAGCATTAGTTTAAAGCACAAGACAAAACATGAAAGAGATTGCAAAAGGTTTTAGAGAGAGGGGAGGCAGAGATGTCTGCTAGTGGAGTGGTGCAGAAAGACTGCAAATGAGGTGGGGATGAGAAAAAGGCTGTCAGGGGATGTTGGAGGAGGGAAAAGTTGCAATGAGTGAGGAGGAAGAGCTTGTAAGGTTGGATGGGAGGGGGAGGTGGGGGAGAGAATCATGAGTAACTTTAATCAATACTTAAAATGGAAAAATCAGATTAGTTATAGTAGCCTGGATGAGGATTTCATGTAATGTTTTCAAGATAATTTCTCAGAGCAGCACATTTTGGAATGGAACAGATGTTTTATTATACTTTGACCAAAAATAGAAAGTGCTAGAGAAACTTAACAGGTTGTGGCAGTATCTGTAAAAAGGTAAACTGAGTTAACCCTTCATCACTGGACTCTATGTTAACAGTGTCTTTCTCTCTACAGATGATACCAAACCTGCTGAGTTTCTCCAGCAATTTCTGTTTTTGTTTTGTATTTGCAGCATTCTCAGTTCTTTGTCTTATATTCAGCTTGGCATTGTCTAATGTGACCGAATTAATTAGTGACCTAAGAGTTAAGGTCCTCCTAGGTAGCAATGACCCCGATATGATTGTATTTTAAATCCAGTTTGAAAACCTCTTGGATCTAGACTCCTCAACTAGAGAAACATCTCACCTGCAACTCCACTTTCTATCTGTTTAAGTATCTGTAGTTAATTAAAGAACTTAGCAAAAGCATCAAACTTAAAGAAAAATATATCACTGCACAAAGCTGATAGACAAGTTGAATGAGAGATAACAAGGTGTAGAGCTGGATGAACACAGCAGGCCAAGCAGCACCAGAGAAGCAGGAAAGCTGACGTTTCGGGCCTAGACCCTTCTTCAGGACGAGTTGAGTAATTGGTCAGGATATAAAGAACATCAGGGAATAAATAAAGGTTAATTAGGAGGAAGACGTTAGGGCATGAGGGGAAGCTTGCTAGGAATGTAACAATGGATATAAAGAGTTTCTGCATGTACTTAAAAAAGAAGAGTACGTGAAGTAATTACTTGAGAAGTCAACTCTGGCTGATGTATTGCCATGGAGAAAGCAATTGGGTCATAGGAGCCTAAAGTTCTTCTGTAATTCAAAGCTGCTTGAACATATCCTTTTCATCTGCAAAGTAAGAGTCCCTCTATTTGCATGTATCTCACAAGCATAAATGAGCCAAGTTACAAAAATACCTGACAGACACTGTCATATGTTAGATTCCAGGGAACACAAACAAAATGGAAGATTTATAGAACTAATCAGTGTTTGTTATAAAATATAGCTCATTGTACCAAGTTCAATTCAATTTTAGAGAAATGCATTCTGATTCTAATATCTGGATAAATGCCCTGCTATTAGGTGACACCAGTTAGCTTGCTGTTCTACATTAAAGTTAGCCAAATAAATCAAATTTTTCAGGTTTTCCACTATTTTTTGTTGCCATGAAATATTATTTACACAACTCTATGCATAAGAACTCCAACAAGCGCAAAACTAGGGTGTATTGAAAACACAGTTAAGCAACTCCTCAAGCTACAGGTTTGGCTCTATAATGATGCCTCACTATGAAACTGAAAAAAGCAGCTGCTGAAGAATTGGATAAAAGGAAAGTGAATTTTGCATCGAGGAGTTATTTGCCTAAAGATTGGAGGGAGATGCATCAATCTAAGTGCTGTGTGTTTCTGAAATGTAAAGTACCCCTCCCCAAATTACTACTGCTAGATTTTCTGCTACAATCCCTCTAATGTATTTTTTCTTCTATCGGCTAACTTCTCATTGTCTGGTCCTTTTTCTACTCTGTCTGCTGTTCTTTCAACTAATGCCACTTCTTCCATTGAAACTCCAGTTTTCAAAAGAACTCTAAAGAAAAACATCAAAGAACTACAGGATGTTGGAAATCAGAAACAAAAACAGAAAGTGCTGAAAAAAACTCAGCAGGTCTGGCAGCATCTATGGAAAATTATTGTTTTGGGTCCTGTGACCAATCTTCAGAACTGATAGTAGCTACAAAATATGGTATATATTATGGTATATATTTTGAAGATGGGGTGGGGGGGGAAGTAGTAAACAATAGATGGAGATTACATAGTGTGGAGCTGGAGGAACGCAACAGGTCAGGCAGCATCAGAGGAGCAGGAAAGTTGATGTTTCGGGTCGGGAACCTTCTTCAGAACTCATCAGAACAGTCCTGACGAAGGGTCCTGACCCCGAAACATCAACATTCCTGCTCCTCTGATGCCATCTGGCCTGCTGTGTTTTTCCAGCTCCACACCGTGTTATCTCTGACTCCAGCATCGGCAGTTCTTACTAACTCTGAAACAATAGATGGAGAGAGAGAGAAAAACAGTTGGACAGACAAAGGAAAGGGTAAAGGTCAACCTGAGAGATTCAATAGCTGCTGACTGGGACTATTAGTGGCTGATAATGGGTTATTTGTGGTACTGAGACGGCAAGGTCTGGTATGTGGGGATTGGGTAAAGCCATAAGACATACCATTCATTCTAGGTATTATTCTAGTAAACCAATACTGTTAACAGTACTCCTGATGTGGTTTTACCAGTGTGCTGAAAAACTGAAGCGTAGCCTCACTACTTTTGCATGTATTTCCCTTGCAATAAACAATATTATTCTTCTAACTTTCCAAAATACTTGCTTTCCCTGGATACTAATCTTTTGTGATTCATGAATGAGGGTATCCAGATCACTCTGCATCACAGAACTCTGCAAACTTTCCCAATTTAAATAATATGCTTACTTTTAATCCTGTCTGACAAAATAGACACTTGTATATTTTCCTACATTATGCTCCATTTACCATATCTTAGCACATTCATTTAAACTATTTATATCTTTTTGTAACTCCATGATGTCCTCTTTCTTACTTATTTTCCTAACTTTGTTTGTATTCTTAGCAAATTTAACAGCCATAGCTTCCATCCCTTCATCTAAGTCATTTATATAAATTCTAAAACAACCGAGGTCCCAGCACCAATCCTTATGGCACACCACTCATTACAGTCTGCCAACCTGTAAAAGACCTTTTTATACCTACTTTCTGCTTTCTGTTACCCTGCCAACCTTCTCTTATGCCAATACGCTATGGGTTTATGATATAAGATGTGTGATTTATATATATTTTAATATTTAATTTCAGAGTTTGGATTTGAGCTAGTGTCCTGGCATTTGGTCTCTGTGTCTGAACAGATCTAGTGATTAACTCGTAAATATTTCTATAGCTATGGTGATTTTTAGACCCAGTATGAGCAGGAGTGTTCCTGATGTGTATTGCAGTTTTATTTTCATTTGGAGAGTTTTTATAGCAATCAAAGTAAATAATCATGAATTAGGCTTTCAGTTTAGAAGGTCAGAGACTTTTGTTCTTTTAATTAGAGGAAACACCTAAAACTTGAAAAAGATTTTGTGTGTCAGTTTGACGGTTTCACAGAAGTCTTGACTGAAGTTGGATGCGTACAACAGTTGACCCTGTTAAAAGTAAATTGTTAAGAGCCATTAAGATGTAATTTATCTGAGTGTAAACAGTGTAGTTTGAATATTTGTTTCATTTCACAAACCTGTTGGCTTTGCCTGATTAGTTTGAAGTTATCAAAGTGCCCTGTTTTAAGTTATTTAATAATAGCTCTAACATTTTCCCAATGATCGGTGTTTAGCTAATGGGCTGCAATTTCCTGTTTTCTGTCTTCTTCCATATTTTTTATAAAAGACTTACATCATTATCTTCTAATCTAATAGGGCTCTCCCCAAATCAAGAGAGATTTGAAAAGATAATGCCATTGCGTCAGCTATCTCATTGGTCACTTCTTTTAAGACCCAACAGGAAAGTTCACCAGGACTTGGGCACTTGTCAACCTGCAGCTCCAATAATTTACTCAGTGCCACTTCTCTGCTGATTGTGTGATTTTCCTGAGTTCCTTTCTCCCAGCATTTCCTGATTTATTGTTGCTCTGGGATGTTAGTACTGAGAAGGCTATTATGCTACTTGCTTATTCGCCATTATAAATTCTTCAGCCTCACTCTCAATAGGACTAGAATCAATACTGTTAATGTTTTCTCCTTTTTAAGGTATCAATACAAAATCTTACTACCTGCTTTTATATTTCTAGCTAGCTTTCTCTCACATTCTAATCTCTCGCATTATTAATTGTTTGGTCATTCTTTGTTATCTTCAGACCTGCCACTGTCTTCACACAGTTGTAAATTGTTTCTTTAACATTTCCAGTTAACCATGTTGATTCATGTCTTAGATTTTTTTTTACTCTTTGGAATATATTAATTTGTGTATTCAGAAATATCCCCTGAAATATCTCATTACACAACACCAGGTCTACTATAACCTGCTGACTGGTTGGCTCTGGAACATGCTATTCTAAGAAATCATCCCGAAACAATTTAGTGCACTTCTCATCTAGACTACCTTTACCCGTGTGACCTTTCCAGTTGAAATGTAGATTAAAGTCTCCTCCAATTATTGCAATGACTTTCTGACAATCTCCCATTATTTATTTCTTTATACTGTACCCTCCCATCTCCACTGTCAGGGGACCTACCCTTTTCTCCCAATCTCTCTGTGTAACTGAAGTCTTATGTCCCTGGTGCCATTCAAATAAATCCCCTCCGACCCTATTCCAAGGCTTGGGCATTTTCTGATATCCAGAATTGGCCAAAATATTACAGCTGAGCTCTGTAGATTTAGCTGTGAGGGGTAGCATGCAGATACAATGGTGGGGGCGGTGGGGGCGTGGTGTGGGGGGTACAGCAGCAGGAGGCAACCATTCAGGACTCACCCGCCTTCACGGAAGCCAGGCCAAGAGTGGGATGGGGGCCTTGAACCAGTCCTGGTCCTCCACCCCTCACATGGAGACAGGGCAGCACCCAGCTGAAGAGGAGCCACACTCACAAGGCCCCTCAACACTCACCACTCAACTGACCATCAAAGTGGCTGTGGGGCCCTCCCCTTCATCCTGCCTGTCCTCCTCCAACCCTCGGAGGTTCCAGGTGAAGAGGTTCAACCTCTGGCAAAAAAACATTTCATTAAAAACCCTTGCGTTTCACCATTGATGTCATTGTCCTACCTGCTATGGCTGTAGATGCTTTGTGGTGCACTTCTCCATATCACTCCTTGGTCATTTACAAGGTGCATTGCTTGGGAGTCTGCGATGATCACCAAATACATCATGTGGGGACAGGGTCAATATTGTGTGGACCGAGCAGTGCTCACTCTGACTCTTTAGCTGTTCCCTCCCTACCCCACCCTCATCATGGCAAACTATCCTGCTAGCTCAGTGTGCAGGAGTACCCACCACAGGGTGATGGTAACAGTGAGGTACATTGAGGATGACCAATGCTGTGGCATAGTCCCCAAGGTGGAGACATCCTGTAAATCAATGTTGTTCCTGTGTGCACAGCCAGTGAGCAGTTTCAGAGGAAATCCCCTCCCTCACAAGTCAGCTCACTTACTCAACCCATCATGGGTCCCTTTCCAGCCGTTCGCCTCAACATTGCACACTGTCCATGTGCTTCATGGTTGGTGTGACAGTGAGTGATCCTGTGTGAGTAACTTTCAGCCTCAGTGTTAACGTTCTGCTGAAACCCCAACATCACCCTCTCTTTTCCAGGTGTGCATTCTATTAACCCACCAGCACTTCCCAGGTCACCACTCAAGCTGTGTGCATGTAACTAATCCAGCCAACATATTCTTCTCTTACTTTACATTCCCCCAGCCCCTTACCCCGCACCCACTATCTCCCATCCCCTTTCCTTAGCCCCTTTCCCCAGCCCCTTTCTCAACTTGTCCTGTTACCTTTCATGATGTGTGTACACACAGCCCTGAGTCACTCTGTTCCTGCGCTCCGTCTGAAACTGTGCCAGTTAGTTTATGATCCTTCTCTTCATTTTTCCACCTGAGACGAATCACTTCATAGCTCTCTCTGTTCAACTTCATCTGCC
This sequence comes from Rhincodon typus, assembly GCF_021869965.1. Lineage (NCBI taxonomy): Eukaryota > Metazoa > Chordata > Chondrichthyes > Orectolobiformes > Rhincodontidae > Rhincodon > Rhincodon typus. Next base: position 108,218,767 of record NC_063337.1, on the reverse strand, counting down.
ACATATCCACCTATTTCACCAGCAAAATACGACTGAAGATCTGAAATAAAAGCAGGAAATGCTCGAAATCACAGCAGATCTGGCAATATCTGTAGAGAAAGAAACAATGTTAATATTTTGAGTCCAATATTGACTCTTCTTCAGAACCTCTTCCATTCTAAATGAGAGTAATTTGAAATGAAACATTAACTCTGTTTCTCTCTCCACAGCTGCTGCTTGACCTGTTGAGTTTCTCCAGCACTTTCTGTTTTTATGTAATGTCTTTCTGAACCTCTTATTATTGTTCTCATTGTTTACTACATTTGTGTTTTGTATCATCTTTGGACTTAGAAATTATGCCCTGTATATCCACATCTATGCCATTTGTATTTTAAATTGAGCAGTTGTTTTGCATTTTCCCACAGATTGTACAAAAAACATCCATCACTTTTGTTCTTCTTGTGCCTCAACAATTTCAATTCTATACAGCCATTTCCCCTTTAATTTCATGGAGTTTGACTTTGCTAACATAGCGATGATCTGGTATTTTATCAAATGGTTTTGAAAGTCATTGTGCACAATAATATGTTGCAATAATTGTAAAAATGGACAATTAAATTTTAATTTCCAGCATCTGATTATTATATCTGAAACATTTAAAAAGGTGGTGGCAGGTGCCTTTTAAACTGCTGCAGCCCATTTGGTGCAGGTAGGTTTATCAAACAGGCCATTTTGTCCCAGTTGGGGTCAAGCTCCTTGAGTGGTGATGGAGTTTCACCTATGCAGGCAAGTGGGAACTATTCCATCACACTCCTGACTTGTACACTGTACGTAGTGAATAGGCTCTGGGAATCAGGAGGTCAGTTACTGATGTATCCTTGTAGCCACAGTATTTATTTGTCTAGTCCAGTTCGCGTTCTGATCAATGGTAACCCCAAGGATGTTGAAAGGTGGTGGATTTGGTGTTGGTAATACCACTGAATTTTAACGGGCAATGGTTAACTTTTCTCTTGCTGAAGATGGTCATTGCCTGGTACTTGTGTGGAATGAATGTTACTTGCTATTGGTCAGCTCAAGTCTAGATACTGTCTAGATCATTCTGCACTTGGACATGAATGAATTTGATATCTGAGGAGTTGCAAATGGTGCCAAAAATTGAGCAATCATCAGCAAACATCCTCATTTCTGACTTTATGATGGAGGGAAGGCCATTGATGAAGTAATTGAAGAAGATTGGGCCTAGGACATGAACCTGAGGAACTCCTGCAGAGATTTCCTGAAGCTAAGATGACTGACTTCCAAATACCACAAACCTTACCTTTGTACTAGGTATGACTGCAGCCAGCAGAGATTTAGCCTTTGATGCCCATTGCCTCCAGTTTTGCTAGTGCTGCTTGATGCTGCGCTCAGTCAAATACAACCTTGATATCAAGGGCTGATATAACAAGGTGTAGAGCTGGATGAACACAGCAGGCCAAGCAGCATCAGAGGAGCAGGAAGGCTGACGTTTTAGGCCTAGACCCTTCTTCAGAAATTTCACCATTTCTGAAGAAGGGCCTAGGACCGAAACGTCAGCCTTCCTGCTCCTCTGATGCTGCTTGGCCTGCTGTGTTCATCCAGCTCTACACCTGGTTATCTCAGATTCTCCAGCATCTGCAGTTCCTACTATCTCTTGATATCAAGGGCACTCACTGTCACTGTCGCATCAGCTCTTGAATTTCATTTTGCTTTTCCATGTTTTAACAAAACCTGTAATGAGGTTAGGAGCTGAGGAGCACTGACAAGACCCAACTCTGAGTACCTGTGTGTTGCTTTACTAATTCTTCTTCTGTTTAGCAATTAATAAATCCATTCTTTTTGTTTATTCAAGGCCGCCTGGTTAACTGTTTTCCTTTTGAAACAAGTTCATTTGGGTCTAGGGGAAAGGTATGCACAAGGGAAAGGATCATTTCAGAAATTAACAAGGTGTAGAGCTGGATGAACACCTCTGATGCTGCTTGGCCTGCTGTGTTCATCCAACTCTACACCTTGTTATCTCAGATTTTCCAGCATCTGCAGTTCCTACTATCTCTGTTTCAGAAATTAGCTTTGTTGTAACAAACTGAGGAGATGGGTAAGTAATGAGGCAGGCCAGTTCACTCCTCTTCAACAGTTTGGGGTGTCCTACCTGGAACCATAATAAACTAAGGAAGTCTCGCCCAGGATCTCATCATAACAACCTCCTAATTCAGCTGTGAATGACAGTTGAAGCGAGACTTTGTTATTCCAGTACTGAAATGCTCTTTTGATAAAGGCTAACAGACTATTTGCTTTCCTAATTGGTCGTTGCACCTGCATGTTAGCTTTCAGTGATTTACAAACAGTTGTGGTCCAAGCACTGTTCCTTGTGGTACCTCACTAGTTATAGTCTGCCAGTGTGAGAATGACCCATTTATTTCTATGTTCTGATTTCTGCCTGTTAGCCAATCATTAATCTATCTAGTACATTGCCTCCTTTCCTATGACATTTAATCTTGCCTGCCAGGAGACTTTATCAAAAGCCTTCTGAAAATACAAAATAGCTATGTTTGTTAACTCTTTTATTAGTTTTGTCAGTAATTTCCTCAAAAACCTCCAAGAAGCTAACTGTACTATCATCATTCACATTTACTTTCTGTAAAAGTTCAAGTTAACCAAAGATATTTTGCCTTTAAAAAGAACAATGCTGTCTTTCATTTACGATCCTGGATTTTGCTGAATGCCAATAAATTTTGTCTTGGATTAATAGTTCTAATTTTATAATTTTAACTCCGTGCAAGTGGGTTATTTTTGAAAGATTAAAAATCTTGCTCAATGTCTGAAAGTAATCCCCCAGCATCAGGTTGGCTGGCTTGTATGTGACAGGTTTATGTATCCCCCTTCATGAACAGATGTGAAGGTGCCGCTGTTGGACTGGCGTGGACAAGGTCAGAAATCACACGACACCAGGACACTTCGTTAGGAAGGGGCAATGCTCCGAAAGCTTGTGTTTTCAAATAAACCTGTTGGACTATAACCTGGTGTCATGTGATTTCTGACCTTTCTGAACAGGGGAGCAACATTTGCAAACTCTCAGTCTTCTGGTATGGATCCTATAACTGAAAAGCACTGGTAATTATGGTCAGAACCTCTGAAATTCTAGCCTTAGATCCATTAGGATTTGAAATGCATTTCAACCTTTTTATTGCTGTCGTTCTTTTTACAATATTTTCTTTTTTTACTCTTTTCAAATTTGTCTCATACTTTCTCCTTGACCGTGGCATTAGTAGCATTAAGTGAAGACAGATGAGAAGTTTTCATTTAGTACCTGTTTTATTATAGTTGTGGACATGTTCCTTGGGCATGCTACCTTCTCTTCTGGTATCCTACTAGCCCCATTTAATATGGAAGATATCAGTGACTTGCTGTGAGTTTCTCTCACATATATGTTATACCAGATACTTCTGAACAGGAGGAGGGTCTGCCATGTACTGTACACTTTCTGTTCTTTTACCTGACTCCTCCAGCAGGACTTCAATTACTTGACAAATGAAATGCTCCCCATTACATAAAAATATTTGGGTTGAACTTTGCACCCTTGGGTTTACATTTAAGCTTGTTATTGCATTTTCTGGTTATGTTTATTGCTGTTCGTGTTCCATTATATGTCTGATGTATGGGTATGATAGGGCGCATTACATCACAGGCAAATAAAACATTGTGAATTCGTAAGTGCACTTTAATTACCTATAAAATTTCACACAAAGCTTCAATTAACTATTCAATGCCATAAAAAACATTTGCAATGTTTTGTCTTTTTTTTAACTGAAAACCATACACCAGAGGTAAGTAGCCACACAGGAAAATTTATTACCAATATTTATCAATATAGCTATCATTGAACTACTTGAATGCATCATCGTGTACAAAATACAAACCAAATTTTGTTTTCCCTTCACTGAGGGAGTATATTTCTGTCTGAAGATCTGTAACCAGTGGTGTTCTGTGTGGATCAGTGCTGGAACCTCACTTGTTTGTAATGTAAAGACATAATTTGGATGAAAATGCAATGGTCTGATTAGTAAGTTTGCAGATGACATGAAACTTGGCGGAATTGTGGATAGTGAAGAAGGTTATCAAAGGATGCGGCAGGATACAGATCAGCTGGAAAGCTGGCTGGAGAAATGGCAGATGGAGTTTAATCCGGACATGTGTGAGCTGATGTATTTTGGGAGGTCAAATGCAAGAGGAAAGTATACAGTAAATGGCGGGACCCTGAGGACCATTGATATACAGAGGGATCTTGGAATACAAGTCCGTAGCTCCCTGAAAGTAGCAACACAAGTGTGAAAAGGTTATAAAGATGGCATGCAGCATGCTTACCTTCATCGATTGGGACATTGAGCATAAAAGTTGCAAGGCATGTTGCAACTGTATAAAACTTTAGTTAGGTCATATTTGGAGTATTGTGTGCTGTTCTCGTCCCCACAGCTTAGGAAGGGTATGGAGGCTCTGAAGAGGGTACAGAAGAGGGTTTCCTGGATTGGAGTGTATCGTTATAACGAGAGGTTAGATAAACTTGGATTATTTTCATTTGAGTCATAGGCTTAGGGACGACCTTATAAGAGTATATAAAATTATGAGAGACATGGATTGGATAGATAGTTAGAGATTCTTTCCCAGAGTGGAAATGTCAAATACCAGGGGACACAGATTTAAGATGAGAGGGGAAAAGTTTAAAGGAAATGTCTGAGCGAAGTTTTTACACAAAGGGTGGTAGATGCCTGGAGTACGCTGCTGGGGGAGATGGTAACAGCAGCTATGATAGTAAAGTTTAAGAGGCATTTAGACAGATAAGGGCACAGAATAGAGAAATATGGACCATGTGCTGGCAGATAGGATTAGTATAGAATGGCATCATGATCGTCAGAGGCATGATGGGCTGAAGGCTGTACTTTTCTCTTCTATGAAGTAAATGCTTGGTAAATGAAGGTCAATTTCAAATCCAAATCCACTGGGAACAATGAGCATAGATAGAAAAGTATTAACACTATAAGTAAGTTGTCTGAGCTTGCAGTCTTTCTTCCCAAATTTGGAGGCAGTTGAAGCATATGCTGCATCTCTTTCCACAATATGTTTTTGTTAGGACAGGTGGCCAGTCTGAAGCCAGAGGCTATAACTTGATGGATCTACTGTACATCAAGTGTGGTTGACCAGTTGATTCCTGCTCTGACCATTCAACATAGACCTATTGGCAGGATTTGCAGGCTATTAACTAACTCTGTTCAGCCATGGCCATTGAGCCCTGCAATCAAACTCAAATTCAGAAGTTCTGCCTCAAAGACAGAGATACTGCCCACTGATCCACAAAATCAATCAATCAATCAAGTTTCCAACTTGGAGTAGCCTGGAGAAGTAGAAATGTGATTGTGCCACTGAAAAACAACCCTTTGTGTAACAAAAACAAAGTTGCTGGAAAAGCTCAGCAGGTCTGGCAGCATCTGTGGA
>NC_063337.1:108193001-108212883 GCF_021869965.1 Rhincodon typus | reverse complement strand
TTTTTTCTTCCACAGATGCTGCCAGACCTGCTGAGCTTTTCCAGCAACTTTGTTTTTGTTCCTGATTTACAGCATCCGCAGTTCTTTTGGTTTTTATTAACCCTTTGTGTAAGTTTGTAGACACACTGTAAGAGCAACTAAATTAATTCAAAACTATGCCTAAACCTTATAGTACTTCACCAGTATGTAAAATCTCCAAAGATAATTGGTTCATGATATAAAATTGCAGGGAAAAAGCAAGATTTTCGGCATTATTGACATACCATCTATATAAATACATCTTTGCAAAGGACAGAATTATAAAATTATTTTATTGTCAGTAGATGATTGAAAGGAAACATTAACACATTGCAGCATTGTCAATACATCCTTGAAGAGAAGCATTAGCATATGGAGGTATACTTAGTACATCTTAATATGGGAAAGTTATCAAACTGATGTATTGTCAGCACAATCACTGAGGCATGTTAACACATTACTGCACTATTGCACAGTAAAAAAAAAGGTGTGTATTATCAAAGAGCATGAGAACAATGTATGGAGCAAGTTTGAATTTCTGTACTAATGGTAAACAGTTGACTTAGTAGCTAATTTTCTAACATAATTGTTGCAGTTACTGTTTAATGCTAACAGTTATCACTAGCACAGATGACCTATTATTAAACATTTTCAGACTTGAAGTTGAAGAGGGGTAACTCATGATTTAATACAGAGAGAATTTTAAGAGATAAACTTGCAATCACTGTTATTTACTGAAAACATCAAACTACAAAATTCCATGGTTTAAAACAAGAATATTTAACAATCATAAAAAACTAACAATCAAAACTAAGAACTGGCTTGGGTGATCAGTTATACTTTACAACAATGAACATTATAAAATTCAATCACATACACTTCCAACTAAAATTGTCAGCTGAAACTTTCTCCTTATAACTTCCTCAAAAAATCTTTGGCTACTTCTCAGATTCTTGAAAGTTATCCACTTTCCAAGGACTAACTCCAAACTTTTCCACAGGTCCTTTTAAGTTCTAGCTTCTGTTTTGGGTTCAAGCCTGAAGTCACTCTCAAATCATGCTCAGTGCATTTGACAGAAATTTAGAAGTGCCTCTGGTTTCTAGCAACTCTGTTCTCCACTTAACAGCTGTTCTACATCTCTTTGCAAATTGTTTCCCTCTGTCTCTAAATTCAGGGTTTAAATCAACCAACTTGGGTGCTTTCAGCTACAACTCTAATGACTTCTGGCTTTGTCAAGCTGAAATGATTTTCTTTGTTAGTAGAACATTTGGACAAGGACCAGCACTCTGCAACCCAATACCGTGGAAAAATGGTGTACCTGGGACATTCCAAACAGAAATTCAAATTAATTAACATTTAGGGTGAATCTTATAAGAAACTCAGTGAGATGGCCTCTGGTGAAATGTTTGCCAGAATTGGGTTACAACCACAGAGAATCCCATCTCACCATCAGGCTCATCTCACTTCACATTTCATGTTTATCACAAGCAGTGCATATAGTTTCTTGCCTGGCAGCAGCAAGATGCCAATTCACAGGGATTAGCGCTTCTTAAATAAAAAACAAAAACAGAATTTCCTGAAAAATGCAGCAGATCGGGCAGCATCAGTTCTACAGAAGGGTTATTCGACACAAAACGTTAACTCTACTTTCACTCCTCAGATGCTGCTGGCCCTGTAGTCAGCGGTCTTGCCAGACATCTCTGGGGTTCCTCATTGGAGTCAGTCACAGGGTAAAGAACAAAGAACAAAGAAAATTACAGCACAGGAACAGGCCCTTCGGCCCTCCAAGCCTGCGCAAATCCAGATCCTCTATCTAAACCTGTCGCCTATTTTCCAAGGATCTGTATCCCTCTGCTCCCTGCCCATTCATGTATCTGTCTAGTTACATCTCAAATGATGCTATTGCGCTCGTCTCTACCACCTCCGCTGGCAACGCGTTCCAGGCACCCACCACCCTCTGCGTAAAGAACTTTCCATGCATTTCTCCCTTAAACTTTTCCCCTCTTACCTTGAAATCGTGACCCCTGTAACTGAGTCCCCCACTCTGGGAAAAAGCTGCTTGCTATCCACCCTGCCTATACCTCTCATGATTTTGTAGACCTCAATCAGGTCCCCCTCAACCTCTGTCTTTCTACTGTAAATAATCCTAATCTACTCAACCTCACTTCATAGCTAGTGCCCTCCATACCAGGCAACATCCTGGTAAACCTCCTCTGCACCCTCTCCAAAGCATCCACATCCTTTCGGTAATGTGGCGACCAGAACTGTACGCAGTATTCCAAATGTGATCGAACCGAAGTCCTATACAACTGTAACATGACCTGCCAACTCTTGTACTCAATACCCTGTCCAATGAATGAAAGCGTGCCGTATGCCTTCTTGACCACTCTATCGACCTGCGTTGCCACCTTCAGGGTACAATGGACCTGAACACCCAGATCTCTCTGTGCATCAATTTTCCCCAGGGCTTTTCCATTTACCGTATAGTTCACTCTTGAATTGGATCTTCCGAATTGGATCTTCCAAATTGCATCACCTCGCATTTGCCTGGATTGAACTCCATCTGCCATTTCTCCGCCCAACTTTCCATTCTATCTATATTCTGCTGCATTCTCCGACAGTCCCCTTCACTATCTGCTACTCCACCAATCTTAGTGTCATCTGCAAACTTGCTAATCAGACCATCTATACCTTCCTCCAGATCATTTATGCGTATCACAAACAACAGTGGTCCCAACACGGATCCCTGTGGAAAATCGCTGGTCACAGTTCTGCATTTTGAGGAACTCCCTTCCACTACAACTCTCTGTCTCCTGTTGCCCAGCCAGTTCTCTATCCATCTAGCTAGTACACCTTGGACCCCATGTGACTTCACTTTTTCCATCAGCCTACCATGGGGAACCTTATCAAACGCCTGACTGAAGTCCGTGTATATGACATCTATAGCCCTTCCCTCATCTATCAACTTTGTCACTTCCTGAAAGAATTCTATCAAGTTGGTAAGACATGACCTTCCCTGCACAAAACCAAGCTGCCTATCACTAATAAGCCCATTTCCTTCCAAATGTAAATAGATCGTATCCCTCAGTATCTTCTCCAGCAGCTTCCCCACCACTGACGTCAGGCTCACCGGTCTATAATTACCTGGATCATCCTTGCTACCCTTCTTAAACAAGGGAACAACATTAGCAATTCTCCAGTCCTCCAGGACCTCACTCGTGCTCAAGGATGCTGCAAAGATATCTGTTAAGGCCCCAGCTTTTTCCTCTCTCGCTTCCCTCAGTAACCTGGGATAGATCCCATCTGGACCTGGGGACTTGTCCACCCTAATGCCTTTTAGAATACCCAACACCTCCCCCCTCCTTATGTTGACTTGACCTAGAGTATTCAAACATCTATCCCTAACCTCAACATCCGTCATGTCCCTCTCCTCAGTGAATACCGACACAAAGTACTCATTAAGAATCTCACTCATTTTCTCTGACTCCTGCTGAGGAAGTCGTGGATGGCACGTTCAGCAAATTGGTCACACCGCAGATTAGGATTGCTGAAGGAGAAAGGGAATGGGTGACCAAAAGGCAGAGAAAAAGCAGGAAGGCAGTGCAGGTGTCCACTGCGGTCATCTCCCTCCAAAACAGGTGTACCGTTTTCCTGCTGAGGGCAGGAAAATAACTTATAGTGGGAGGGATGAGGATCTAGTTGTTAGTCCACATAGGCACCAACAAAAATGTTTTGGGCACACCTAACTGCATCCTGTTGAAGAAAAGTGTTAAAAAGTCAGCCACTTACAAATTTTGCCTTTCCATGATGGTATGTGTACGTTAACTGAGGCAACTGACTGCACCTCTCTAGTTCAGACTCTACTCCTGCTCCATTACGTTCTTTGCTCAAGACTGATCTATTGTATTCTTCACTGCTCTGCTGATGTCAGAGCAGCACTTTCACATCCCATTATTCCACATACTTCTCCTGCCTGCCTCTGTCCTAATCTAAACGAAGATGAGAACATTTGCCTATGCATGTTTAATGCATATTCACCAGCAGCCTAGAGCCTGGTAATGTGAGTTCATTTTGACAGTAAGAAATCTAGAACATAGAAACAAAGTAGGGCATTCAGCATGAAGATTCAAGAAGAGTCTTTTGACTTGAAGCATTAACGTAATTTCTCTCTCCACAGATGCTGGCAGATCTGCTAGGTTGCTCCAGCAATTTCTGTTTTTATTTCAGCTGCTTGATCCTGTTTTCAAATAGATCGTGGCTGATTTACGTCTTAACGCATCTACCCCTCCAGGTGCTGCTTGGAACTATTCCTATCAGCAGATCAACTGTCTTGGTATATCAAGCTTGACAATCTTGTGCCATCTCTACACATTCACAGTGGCTGGTCATGAACTACTCTGGGATATGCAGCATTCAGCTAGGTGAGGGTGACCCCTCTTTCTGCTGCTCTGCACTTGGCCCTGTAGAACAGATGTCTGTAGCGCTTCAGCTCTGCTGAAATGGGCAACATACTCACATTTTCTTTTTGAGATGCCACTTTTCAGAGCCTTTCTTGCTCTTGTAATTTCGAGTACTGCTCCTTTTGTCTTTTAGTTTGCATACAAAATTTTAAACATATGTCTGTAAATACACATTTCAAAGGCTTTTCTTCCACTGCCCTTTACCTATTGTCCAGGCTTCTGAATCAAAGAAGGAAGTTATAAAATGTTGCATATTATGAGTTTTCTCTTTGTTACAAACTTGAGTTTTCATATGGCTACTTCATAAAATTACTTCTGGCTATGTTTATTTTTCTTTTGACTTCTACATCAGATCTGTCATCCTCTGTTGTAATTGTACTTAACTCTTGCTGACACAGGTATATTTGGCTTAAGACCCTAGTCTGGATCTTGTCATTTAGTTGGTTAATTCTGGCTTTCGATATGGTACTCAGTATACAACATTACAGGAAATGATGAATTGTCATGTGATCTTGCTCTCTCTTGCAGACCTGTGGCAACATTAAGCAACTCTAAGATATTTCTTAGTTAAAGCTAATGTTCTTTTTACCTCAGTAAGCCATAAGTATTTTTTAGTAGCACAATTAAAATGTGAATATTATGGATATGCGCACACAAAGATTGTAATTTGCCTTGCACACATTTTAGTCTTCTGTAGGCAAAAAAAATTACCTTATTTTATGTTTTTTTTTCTGAGGAGGTGGACTTGATGAAATATTTGATCAGTGAGGAGTTAATTTGATAAGTGCCATCGTTTGCGAGCAAGCACCGTTTTGTTGACGTCAATGAGTTAACCATTTTGTCTGGGTGAAAATAAGTGTCTTGATGAAACACTTCATTAAACTTAATTTGTAACCTTAAGTGAAAAGGAGTTTTTTTATTGATGCTAGTCATGAAGGTCACTCAGAATGCACATGAATCTTTTTGCATATTTCTGCCTCAAAGAACATGATGAATTTGGCTGAGACTCTGCATGAAGACCATGCATTTAATTTGCAAATGGATCTGTTAAACACCATTGTATATTGTTTATGTCTTTGAACTGGATCCTGTTGACAAAAGTAATGTTTGCATTGTGTGCCAGATTCAACTGTTGTAAGTTAAATCAATGAGTTCCTAGCAATTTTTATTTTCCTCTATCTTGTATTTGAGGCATTGAGTGAATTAAAAGTAAGAATCACTATTAAAGGTTCTTTTAGAAGAATATTTACTTCAATAATGGGAAGGATTCAACAGAGATAGAGGGAACATTAGCTATCAGCATCAAAGTTATGTTAGGGTTTGCACAAACTTCATATAACAACGTGCAAAAGTATATGTAATCACTTTGATGGGCCTGGCTGAAAGAGAAGATAGAAATGAAAAATAGAGAAAAAAATGTGCTTATGACAGGTGTCAGGCAGACAATAAAATCAAAAGTCAAGAGGATTACAGAATATTCAGCAGGAAGTTAAAAAAAAACTTTAGAGAATTGAAGAGGAATTATGAGAAAAGATTGGCAACCAACATAAAGGGAAATCCCAGAGTCTTCAAAAGGATCATCAATAGTAAAAGGGGAGTAAAGGGAGGAATGGAGTCAATAATGGACCAAAAAGGGGAATTACTATTGGAGGCAAGGACATGGCTGAGGTGTTAGATGAATATTTTATATCTGCCTTTTCCAAAAAGATAGTAACTACACAGGTCATGATGACAAATGAGGAAGCTCTGTCACTAGAAGGATTCAATATTGAAAAGGAGGAGGTGTTGGTTTAGCAATCGATACTAAGGTTGAAAAGGCACTGGGACAGGATAAGCCGTATTCAAAGGTATTGAAGGAAAGAGGTCAGAAGCTGCAGGGGCACTGGCCAGAATCATTTAGTCATCCCTAGACCTGAGAGGTACCAGAGAACTAAAGAACTGCAGGCATTAAGTCTTCATTCAGAAAAACATTATTTTTCTATTCATTTGTGGGATGTGGGTGTCGCTGGCTAGCCAGCATTTCCTGCCCATCCCTAGTTGCCCTTGAGAAGGTGGTGGTGAGCTGCCTTCTTGAACCACTGCAGCCCTCCTGCTGTGTGTTGACCCATAATGCCATTAGGGAAGGAATTCCAGGATTTTGACCCAGTGGCAGTGAAGGAACGGTGATATATTTCCAAGTCAGGATGGTGAGTGGCTTGGAGGGGAACTTGGAGCTGGTGGTGTTCCCACATATCTGCTGCCCTTGTCTTTCTAGATGGAAGTGGCCGTGGGTTTGGAAGGTACTGTCTGACGATCTTTGGTGAATTTCTGCAGGGCATCTTGTAGATAGGACACTCTGTTACTACTGAACGTCGGTGGTGGAGGGAGTGGATGCTTGTGGATGTGGTGCCAATCAAGCAGGGGCTGCTTTGTCCTGGATGGTGTCAAGCTTCTTGAGTGTTGTTGGGGCTGCACCTATCCAGACAAGTGGGGAATATTCCATCACACTCCTGATTTGTGCCTTGTAGATGGTGGACAGGCTTTGAGGAGTCAGGAGGTGAGTTACTCACCACAATATTCCCAGGTTCTGGCCTGCTCTTGTAGCCACTATGTTAATGTGGTGAGTCCAGTTGAGTTTCTGGTCTATGGTAACCCCCAGGATGTTGATAGTGGGGGAGTCAGTGATGATAACACCATTGAATGTCAAGGGGCGGTGGTTAGATTGTCTCTTATGATGGCCATAGCCTGGCATTTGTGTGGCACGAATGTCACTTTCCACTTGTCAGCCCAAGCCTGGATATTGTGCAGATCTTGTTGTATCTGAACATGGACTGCTTCAGTATCTGAGGAGTTGCGAATGGTGCTGAACATTGTGCAATCATTGGCGAACATCCCCACATCAGACCTTATGATGGAGGGAAGGTCATTGTTGAAGCAGCTGAAGATGGTTGGGCCTAGGACACTACCCTGAGGAACTCCTGCAGAGATGTCCTGGAGCTGAGATGATTGACCTCCCACAACCATGACTGTCTTCCCATGTGTCAGGTATGACTCCAACCACCAGAGACGTTTGCTCCCATTGGTTCCAATTTTGCTAGGGCTCCTTGATGCCACACTTGGTCGAAAGCAGCCTTGATGTTAAGGACTGTCACTCTCGCCTCACCTCTGGAATTCAGCTCTTTTGTCCATGTTTGAACCAAGGCTGTAATGCGATCAGGAGCTGAGTGGCCCTGGCAGAACCCAAACTGAGCAGGTTATTTCTGAGCAGATGCTGCTTGATAGCACTGTTGATGACACCTTTCATCACTTTCCTCATGATTGAGAGTAGAATGATGGGGCGGTGATTGGTGGGGTTGAATTTGTCCGCTTTTTGTGTACAGGACATACTTGGGCAATTTTCCACATTGTCTGGTATCAGTGTTGTAACTGTACTGGAACAGCTTGGCTAGGGGAGCAGCAAGTTCTGGAGCACAAATCTTCAGTACTATTGCCGGAATGTTGTCAGGGCCAGTAGCCTTTGCAGTATCCAGTGTCTCCAACCGTTTATTGATATTACATGGAGTGAACATTGTAAGATTAAGCCCAACGGTTACAGACTGGTCAGTTCAATTTCAATGGTGGGGAAACTTCTAGAAACGATAATTCAAGGTAGAATTTGTAGTCACATGGAAAAGTGTGGGTTATTTAGGAACAGCCAAATGGATTTCTAAAGATGAATTTCTATTTGATGAACTTGCTGAAGATTTTTGAAGAGATGACAGAAGGGTTCAGTGCAGATAATGCTCTTAATGTGTTGTATACAGACTTTCGCAAAGCATTGAATATGGTGACAGACAATATACTTTTCAGAAAAGTTATTTTTGCTGGAATAAAACATACAGTAGCAATGTGCATACACAATTGTCTAAGTAATAGGAAACACAGAGAATGATGAATGGATTGACCCATTGAAGGCTGAGAGTGGGGATATTGTCCGTGACCACAGGGAAATGGCAGACATGATTATTTTGCTTCAATATTCATAGAAGAAAAGGAGGATAAGTTTGCCAAAGTCTTAAAGAAATTAACAGAGGATCAGGCACAGGCTTGAAATAAAATTAGTTTAGGTAAATCATGAATGATAGGGGAATTAATGGAACTGTAAAGTGATAAATCCCTAGGATCTCATGGTTTCCATCTACGGATGGTAAAGGATGCCCTGACTGTAATCTTCTAGAATTCCTTGCATTCAGGGGTTGTATCTCTGAGTTGGAAATTTGCTCATGTCACTCTGCTTTTTAAGCAGGGTGACAGAGGGAAACAAGGGAATTGTAGACCAGTTAGCCTAAAATTGGTGCTGTGGAAATTGTTGGAGTCTATAATCAAGGACAGGATAACTGATTACCTTGAAAAATTTCAGTTAATTCCTGAGAGTCAGCATGGATTAGCATAGAGTCAGCAAGCATAAGTCATACCTGAGAACCCTCATTAAGGTTTTGGAAGCTGCGATAAGGGTGGTGGACAAAGGTAAGCTGATGGACCATTGTCTATATGGACTTTCAGAAGACTTTTGATAAAGTCTCACACAAAAGACTGTCAGCTAAAATGGAAGGCCACAGAATAGAGAGCATGTTACTGACAGGGATAGGAAATTGGATGAGTGGTAGGTAACAGAGTTGGAATAATTGGTAAGTACTCAAATTGGCAGGATGCGAATAGTGGTGTCCAGCAGAGATTTGTGTTGGGGTGTCAATGTTCACAATGTTGGTTAATGACTGGATAATGGCATAAAAAGTCAAATATCCAAATGTGATGACCTCACAAAATTGGGCAGCGTTGTAGACAGTGCTGACGACAGCATGAACTTACAACAGGAAATGGACAAAACTGGCAGATGGATTTTAAAATAAGCAAGTATGAGGTTATCGATTTCAGTCCAAAAAAGGATAGATTAGGATATTTTGTAGAGGGCACAAAGTTAAATACAGCAGATGTCCAATGAGATTTGGGGTTCAGGTGCATAGCTCTTTAAAATGGCACAAACAGATGCAGAAAATAGACAAGGCGGCGAATGGAACGCTGACATTTGCATCTAAAGGGCTGGCATAGAGGTATGTGGACATTGTGCTGCAGTTATACAAAACCCTAGTTAGGCCCCACTTAGAGCACTGTGAGCAGATCTGTGCACCATTCCTTAGGAAGGATGTTTCAGCCTTGGAGGGAGTTCAAAGCTGGGTTGCGAAGATGACCTCTGGACTTCAGGGGTTAAGGTATGAGGAGAGATGAGACAAATTAGGCCTTTATTCTCTAGAATTTAGAAGGTTAATAGGTGATCTAATCAAGGTCTTCGGAATATTAACCATTTCAGGCCATTCAAGAGAGATCTTAGAAAGTACTTCTACATACAAAGAGTAGTGGAGGCTTGGGGCACTCTTCCTCAAACGGTGGTTAATATTAATTGAATTGTTAAACTTAAATCTGAGATAGACAAATTTTTATTAAGCAAGGGTATCACGGGATATAGTACAAATGCAGTGTAGACAACATATTGAGACTTCAGAAAGCTCCTGACACCAGAAACCATCAAATAGAGTCATAGAGTAATGTAACATGGAAACAGGTCCTTCAGCTCAAACTGGTCCATGCTGACCACGATGCCCACTCATTGTTCCAATTACCCACATTTGATCCATATCCCTCTAAACCTTGCCCATCCATGTAGCTGTCCAAATGTTTTTTAAATGTTGCTATTGTACCTGCCTCAACCACTTTCTCCGGCAGCCCTTTCCATGTACGCACCACTCTCTGCGTGAAAAAGTTACCCCTCAGGTCCTTCTTAAATCTTTCCCCTCTCACCTTAAACCTATGCCCTGTAGTTTTCAACTACCGATCCCTGGGAAAAAAGACTATACGCATTCATTCTACTATGAACTTTATGATTTTATACACCTCAATAAGGTCACCTCTCGTTCTCTTGGGTTGCAAAGAATAAAGTCCTATCCTGGCCAACTTCTCCCTGTAACTCAGGTGTACTAGTCATTCATAGAATCCCTACAGTGTGGAAACAGACCATTCAGCCCAACAAGTCCACACTGCCCCTCCGAAGAGAATTCCATTTTGACTCATTCCCCAACCCCAGCATCTCCCTATGTCTAACCCCACTAATCTACACATCCCTGAATACTATGGGCAATTTAGCATGGCCAATCCACCTAGCCTGCACGTCTTTGGACTTTGGGAGGAAACAGGAGCACCCTGAAGAAACCCACGCAGACATGGGGAGAACATGCAAACTCCACATAGACAGTCGCCCGAGGCTGGAATTGAACTGGGGTCCCTGGTACTATGAGACCACCGTGCCACCCCATGTCCTGGCAACATCCTCATAAATCTTCTATGCAGTATACTTTCCACTTTAACTACGTCTTTCCTAAAACAGGGTGACCAAAACTGTACACAATACTCCAAGTGCAGCCTCACCAATGACTTATATAACTGTAACATAACATCCCAAATCCTATACTCAATGCATCAACCAATGAAGACCAGCATGTC
This sequence comes from Rhincodon typus, assembly GCF_021869965.1. Taxonomy (NCBI): domain Eukaryota; kingdom Metazoa; phylum Chordata; class Chondrichthyes; order Orectolobiformes; family Rhincodontidae; genus Rhincodon; species Rhincodon typus. Next base: position 108,201,892 of record NC_063337.1, on the reverse strand, counting down.
CTATACCTTCTTCACCACCCTGTCTATCTGTGACGCTGCTTTCAACGAACGATGAACTCAGAGGTCCCTCTGTTCCACAACACTCCTCAGGACCTTACCATTTACTGTATAAGTCCTATCTTGGTTTGACTTTCCAAAGTGTAACACATCACATTTATCTGTATTGAATTGCATTTGCTAATCCTCAGCCCTTTGTAACTTTTGATAACCTTCCTTGCTATCACCGATACCTCCTAATTTTGTATCATCCACAAACTTACTACTCATGCCTTGTACATTCACATCCAGATCATTTATGTAACTAACAAATAACAAAGGTCCCAGCACTGACCCCTGTGGCACACCACTAATCACAGGCCTCCAGTCTGAGAAACAACTTTCAAGCATCACCCTCTGCTTCCTACCATCGAGCCAATTTTAAATCCAATTAGCTGGCTCTGCCTGGATCCCATGCAACCCACCTTTCATGACGAGCCTGCTGTGCAGGACCTTGTCAAAGGCCTTACTAAAGTCCATATAGACAACATCCACTGCCCTACCCTCATCTATCCTCTTGGTTACCTCTTCAAAAAACTCCAAAAGATTTGTCAGACATGACTTCCTGTGCACAAATCCATGCTGACTATCCCTAATTAGATTCCTGTCCCTCAGTATCCTCTCCAATACCGGGCCTACCACTGATTTCAGGCTCACTGGCCTGTAGTTCCCTGGCTTGTCTTTGCTACCTTTCTTAAACAATGGAGCAACATTAGCCACCCTCCAGTCTTCCAGAATTTCACCAGTGGCTAAAGGTGAAGCAAAAATCTCTGCAAGGGCCTCTGCAATTTCTTCCTTAGCCACCCACAATGTCTGATGATGGACTTGACCAGGCCCAGGGGATTTATCCACCTTAATGTGATCTAAGACTGCAAACACCTCCTCTTTGGTAATATGTATGTGGTCCAAAACATTCCAACTTGTTTCCCTTATTTCCTTAGCATTCATGATTCTCTCTTCAGTAAACACTGAGGAGAAATATTCATTAAAAATCTCCCCCATCTCCTGTGGCTCCACACAGACAGCCATGCTGATCATTAAGGGGACCTGTTCTCTCCCTAGCCACCCTTTTACTTTTAATATAGCTATAGAACAACTTGGGATTATCTTTAACCTTATCTTCCAGATCCATCTCATACCCTCTTTTTGGTCTTCTGCTTTCTCTCTTAAGTGCGCTCCTACACTTTTTATTGTCATCTAGGGATTCACTTGAGCCCAACAGCTTAAATCCAATGTATGTCGCCTTCTTTTTCCTGACCAGAGCCTCAATATCCCTCATCAGCCAGGGATCCCTAAACCTGCCATCGTGTCCCTTCACCCTAATAGGACATACTGTCCCTGGACTCTTGATACCACACTTTAAAAAGCCTTCCATTTGCCAGGTCATTCCTTTTCCTTCAAACAGATGCATCCAATCGACCTCTGCTAGATCCTGCCTAATGGCCCCAAAATTGGCCCTGCTCCAATTCAGCACCTTAACCTGTGGACCTGTCCTATCTTTTTCCATAACTATGTTAAAACCAAGAGAGTTATGGTCACTTGACCCAAATGCTTGCCGACTGACACTTCAGTCTCTTGCCCAACCTCTTTTCCTAATAGGAGCTCCAGTGTTGCAGTCTCCCAAGTAGGGCCCTCTACATGTTGATTTAGGAAACTTTCTTGGACACATGTGACAATTCCACCCCGCCCAGGCCCTTTACACTCTGGGTGGCCCAGTCAATACAAAATTAAAATCCCCAACCAATACTTTCCTATTACTACTACAGGTATCTGCAATCTCTCTACACCTGCTTCTCTTGTACCCACTGGTTATTTGGGGGCATATAATATGGCCCCAACAGAGTGACCTTCCCCTTCTTCTTTCTCAGTTCTAACCATACGGCCTCATTTGTTGACCCCTTAGTAATACCCTCTCTAAGCTCTTTTGTTATGTGCTCCCTTATCAAAAGGGCAACTTCCCCTCCTTGCTTACTTGTACTTCTGTCACTCTTGTAGTTTCTGTATCCTGGAACATTGAGCTGCCAGTCCTGCCCTTCTGTCAGCCATGTTTCTGTTATGGAAAGAAGTTTCTCTTGTATTTAATTTGAAAAATTTAGGACTGAATAACAATGACACTGATCTGAAAAAAAACAAAATAACCGTGGATGCTCTAAATCAGAAACAAAAACAGAAGTTGCTGGAAAAGCTCAGCAGGTCTGGCAGCATCTGTGAAGAAAAATCAGAGTTAATGTTTCGGGTCTGGTGACCCTTCCTTAGAACTCAGTTCTAAGGAAGGGTCACCGGACATGAAATGTTAACTCTGATTTCTCATCACAGATAATGACACAGATCTGACACAGGCACAATGACACAGGCCATTCCCCTCAATAACAGGTATACAGCTTTGGATATTGTTGTGGGACGCTAGCAGCAGTACAGCCAGGTCAGTGGCACTGTGATCAGCTCTGATGCTCAGAGGGATAGGGTGCAGTCCGACAGAGCCATACTGATAGGAGACTCAGTTGTGAGGGGGAAAGACAGGACATTCTGTGGCTGCTGAAGAGACACCAGGATGGTGTGTTGTCTCCCAGGTGCCAGGGTCAAGGATGTCTCTGAGCGGTTGCAGAAGATTCTGAAGGGGGAAGGTGAACAGCCAGATGTGCACATCGGAACAAATGACATAGTTAGACAAAGGTAAGAAGTTAAAAAGCAGGACCTCAAGGGTAGTGATCTCTGGATTACTCCCAGTGCACGCGCCAGTGAGGATAGAAATTCAAAGATAAGACAGATGAATGTGTGGCTGAGGAGCTGGTGTGGGAGACAGAGTTTTCAGTTCTTGGATCAATGGGATCTCTTCTGGGGTAGGGGTGACCTGTACGAGAGGGACGGGTTTCACTTGAACTGGAGGGGGCCCAATATCCTCACGGGGAGATTTGCTAGTGTTACCTGGGAGGGTTTAAACTAGTTTGGTGGAGGGGGTGGGACTCTGACTAAGAGAGGGGCCATCAAGAAGTCAGAGGAAAATACATTAACCATCGAGAGCAAGTTTACTATTCAGGATAGTCAGGGATACAGTAAAGGGAGGGAAAAGACTTCTGGTTTAAAGAGCATTTATTTCAAAGCATGAGGACTGACTGGTAAGGCAGATGAGCTCAGAGCATGGACTGGCTATTGAGACTGGGATCTTGTCAGCTTTCTTTTGCACTGAGTAAAACTAATACAACATACTTTGTTTTAACTGGCACCTTATCAACTGGTATGCTTGATAAACTGGCAAAAATTATATACCTCAAATACTGCAATCTACCACGTTGTCTGAGTATTTATGCTTTGAATAAAGTATAGCCCCTGAGTTACGTTTCTTTTATTTGTGTGTTTCTCCGTTGGTTTTGGGAGGTGCGCTGGTGTTTACATAGATTTTTTTTGAGGGATGTTGATGTCTCAAAGCTTCACTTGATCAGGGTTTACTGCAGTTATGCGTACCACTTGATCATCTGGAATATTTGAACAATCAGCACTGTCCTGGTCCTACAGGTGCCAGTAAGTAAAACATTTGCTGTACATACTGACCTACGGGTATTCGTTACTGAACTAACATTATTTATAGGTTTCCAACAGAAAAGAAATTGGGGAAATCTCAATATACAAAAATGCCTTACTATATATTCCAGATTATTCCACTATTTTGGTAGTCTTTTGGCGCAATGGGTTGTATCGCTGCCTCTGAGCCATTAGCTCCAATTTTGAGTCCTACGGCAGGACTTGCTGGCCACAAAGCAATGATCATCAGGCCATCAGTATCATCTGGCAAATCCTTCCACTGTTAAGAGTGGGAGAGATTCCTCATCAGCCTATCTGATGGGAAGAATAGTGGAAATTCTGCTATCACTGTCAATATCTCATAACAATAGTATACTTACAAAACTTGCTGCGGCAACTTGCACTCCAAGTGAACTGTAACACCTCAAAACCATTCCAATTTTTCCTAGAATGGTTACGTTTAGTCAATATGCACATATTTGATCCATCAGTATCATGATCCTCTTTTTCCATCAAACGTTGACTAATCCATTTGTCATTCAGTTACATGCTTATGAGTTACTGATGAGTACTTATCAAGAGGAGCGCATTTCCATAAATATCTGCTGATGATGTAGATCATAGAATCCCTGCAGTGTGGAAACAGGCCCTTCGGCCCAACAAGTTCACACCACCTCTCAGAGCATCCTGCCCAGGCTCATCCCACTGTAACCCACCTAATTTACACATCCCTGAACACTATGGGCAATTTAGCATGGCCAATCCACCTAGCCTGCACCTGGAGGAAACACACACAGACACGGGGAGAATGTGCAAACTCCACACAGACAGTCACCCGAGGGCGGAATCGAACCCAGGTCCCTGGTGCTGTGAGGCAGCAGTACTAACCACTGAGCCATCGTTCTGTCAAGCTCTTAGTGGGTTTCTTTGCTTTTGTCCACATCTTAAGTTTTACTTCTCAGCTTTTTGTACATAAACTAACAAAGAGATGGAAGTAAACATAAATATGCCTTATACAAAATTATGTCCATTGCACCAGGAGTGTTCCAAAAAAACATGAAACGAGGTTGATAGCCTATTAAAAGGTGAGATCAGTGCATTTTGGCATGGAGTGAACACAGCTGATTCTGTCCCATCAAGTACTTCAGAAAACTAACCTCAATCTATTTCTGTGTAGGATTATTTCAACTCTTATCTTGTGTTAATAGATTTAAGCAGCCTTCATTTTGAAACTGCTTTTCATAGGTGCTCTAGTCACAGAACGCATTAATTTTATGACGGCTGACACATAAATTTGTGTCTGGCTTTTTAACAGTAATAGGACATGAATTTCCAGCTTGGTGAAAGCTCAGCGACAATAACCCATTACAGCTCATTCAAAATTACACACAAATTATAAAATCTAAAACAATCATCTTCAGAAAATTAATTTTTCCACAATTAAACTCAAAATTAGCTGTTAACATTGTGACTAAGTTATTTGATTAGTAATCCAGATACCTAATCCAGAGATGTGAATTCAAATCTCACAGTAGTAGCCTGGAAGTCCATATTTCGTTAATTAAATAAAAATCTGGAATTGAAAAGTTAATATGTGCAATGATGACCATGTAACTGCTGGATTGTTTAAGATACAATTGGTTTACTTATGTGCTTTAATGAATGCAATTTCAGTATACATTTCAAGAGGGCTAGAATACAAGAACAGAGATGTATTGCTGAGGCTGTATAAGGCTCTGGTCAGACTGTATTTGGAAGCAGGGAATCTCATTGAAACTCATGGAGTACTGAGAGGCCTGGTTAAAGTGGACGTGGAAAATATTTCTCTACTGGTAGGAGAGACTAGGACCCAAGGGTACAGCCTCAGAGTGAAGGGATGACCTATTAGAAATGAGATGAAAAGAAATTTCTTCAGGTAGAGGGTGGTGAATCTGTGGAACTTATTGTCACAGAGGGCTGTGGAGGCCAAGTCATTGAGTGTATTTAAGACAGTGATAGATAGATAAAGTGATTGATTAGTAAGGGGATCGAAGGTAATGGGGAGAAGGCAGGAGAATGGCTTTGTGCGTGAGAAATCGTGCCTCATGAATTTGATTGAGTTTTTTTGAAGAGAGGCCAAGAAAGTAGATGAGGGCAGCGCAGTAGACATTGTCTACATGGACTTTAGCAAGGCCTTTCACAAGGTACTGCATGGTAGGATGTTGAGTGAAATTAAATCTCATGGAATCCAGGGTGAGCTTGCCAATTGGCTACAAAATTGGCTCGATGGTGGAAGACAGAGGATGGTGGTAGAGGGTTGTTTTTCAGACTAGAGGCCTGTGACCTGTGGTGTGCCACAGAGTTCGGTGCTGGGTCCACTGTTATTCATCACGTATATAAATGATTTGGATGAGAATTTAGTAGGGATGGTTAGTAAGCTTCCGGATGACACCAAAATTGATGGTATAGTGGACAGTGAAGAAGTTTATTTGGGAATACAGTAAGATCTTGATCAACTGGGCCAATGGGCTGAGGAATGGCAGATGGAGTTTAATTTAGATAAATACAAGGTGTTGCATTTTGGCAAGACAAACCAGGGCAGGACATACACAGTCAAAGGTAGGGCCCTGGGGAATGTTATAGAACAAAAAGATCTAGGGGTACAGGCTTATAGCTCCTGTACATCTGGAGTACCGCATGCAGTTCTAATCGCACTACTATAGAAAGGATATTAATAAACTAGAAAGACTGCAGAAAAGATTTACTGGAATGCTACCTGGAGTGGAAGGTTTGAGTTATAAGGAGAGATTGGATAGGCTGGGATTACTTTACCTGAAGACTGGAGGGACAACCTTATAGAGATATATATAATCATGAGAGATAAGGTAGATAGTGAATAGCTTTTCCAGACTCTAAACTAGAGGGCATATTTTAAGGTGGGAGGGGGCAGATTCAAAGGGTCCAGAGGGGCAATTTTTTTCACATAGAGGATGGTGAGTGTCTGGAATGGTCTGGCAGAGGTAGGGGTGGAAGCGAGTACAATTTTATCATTTAAGAAACATTTAGATGGGATAGGTATGGAGGTATAGAGGGATATGGATCAAACATAGGCATTGACAAACAATGGTTACTGTGGGTACTATCTACAAGATTCACAGCAGTAACTCATCCAGATTCCTTACATGGCACCTTCTGAAACCATGACTTCTGCTGCCCAGAAGGACAAGTTGCCTGGAAACATCACCAACTCCAAGTTTTCCTTGGAGAATACATACTGTCCAGACTTGGAGGTAGACATTATTGTTGCTCGGTCAATGCCCTGGAACACCCTAATAGCACCGTGTGTACCGATACTAAATGGACTGCAGAAGTTCAAGAAGGTAACTCACCACCACCTTGTCAAGGGCAATTAGAGATAGAAAATAAGTACTGGGCCCAGCCAGCGATACCCACAACCCACGAGGAAGACCTTTTTTTTAATTGCACAGTGTTTAGCACAACTTGAGAAATGAAAAAAAATGATCTGGACAACATCTAGGATTGGGCTGATAAGCGGCAAGTACAAAAGAACATAAGAACTAGGAGCAGGAGTAGGCCATCTGGCCCCTCGAACCTGCCCCGCCATTTAATAAGATCATGGCTGATCTTTTTGAGACTCAGCTCCACTTACCTGCCCGCTCGCCATAACCCTTAATTCCTTTACTGTTCAAAAATTTATATAGCCTTGCCTTAAAAACATTCAACGAGGTAGCTTCAACCGCTTCACTGGGCAGGGAATTCCACAGATTCACAACCCTTTGGGTGAAGAAGTTCCTCCTGACCTCAGTCCTACATCTGCTTCCCTTTATTCTGAGGCGATGCCTCCTAGTCCTAGTTTCACCTGCGAGTGGAAACAACCTCCCTGCCTCCACCTTATCTATTCCCTTCATAATCTTATATGTTTCTATAAGATCTCCCCTCATTCTTCTGAATTCCGATGAGTATCATCCCAGTCTACTCAGTCTCTCCTCGTAATCCAACCCTCTCAACTCTGGAATCAACCGAGTGAATCTCCTCTGCACCCCCTCCGCACCCCCTCCGGTGCTAGTATATCTCTTCTCAAGTAAGGAGACCAAAACTGCACACAGTACTCCAGGTGTGGCCTCACCAGGACCCTATACAGCTGCAGCATAGCCTCCCTGTTTTTAAACTCCATCCCTCTAGCAATGGCAGACAAAATTCCATTTGCCTTTTTAATTACCTGCTGCACCTGCAATCCTACTTTTAGCGATTCATGCACAAGGACACCCAAGTTCCTCTGCACAGCATCGTGCTGCAATTTTTTACTATTTAAAACATAGTCCATTTTCCTGTTATTCCTACCAAATTGGATGACCTCACACTTATCAACATTGTACTGCCAGACCTTTGCCCACTCACTTAGACTATCTATATCCCTCTGCAGACTTTCAGCATCTCCTGCACACTTTGCTCTACCACTCATCTTAGTGTCATCTGCAAACTTTTGACACCACACTTAGTTCCCAACTCCAAATCATCTATGTAAATTGTAAACAATTGCGGTCCCAACGCTGATCCCTGAGGCACACCAGTAGCCACTAGCCACTGACCACCAACCAGAAAAACACCCATTTACCCCTACTCTTTGTTTTCTACTGGTCAACCAATCCTCTATCCATGCCAATACATTACCTGTAATACCGTGCAACTTTATCTTATGTAGCAGCCTTTGGTGTGGCACCTTGTCAAATGCCTTCTGGAAATCCAGATACACTGCATCCAAAGGTTCCCCATTGTCCACCATGCAAGTAATGTCCTCAAAGAATTCCACCAAATTAGTTAAACATGACATACCCTTCATGAACCCATGCTGGGTGTTCCCAATGGGACAATTTATATCCAGATGTCTTGTTATTTCTTCCTTAATGATAGATTCAAGCATTTTCCCCACTACCGAAGTTAAGTTAACTGGCCTATAGTTACCTGCTTTTTGTCTACTTCCTTTTTTAAACAGTGGTGTCACATTGGCCATTTTCCAATCTACGGGAACCACCCCAGAGTCCAGTGAATTTTGGTAAATAATTACTAGTGCATTTCCACCATCACCTATTTTAGTACCCTGGGATGCATTTCATCAGGGCCAGGAGACTTGTCTACCTTTAGCCCTATTAGCTTGCCCAGCACTGCCTCCTTAGTGATAATGATAGTTTCCAGGTCCTCACCTGCTATAACCTTCTTGCCATCAGTTTTCGGTATGTTATTTATGTCTTCCACTGTGAAGACCGACACAAAATAACTGTTTAATGCCTTGGCTATTTCCTCATTCCCAGTTATTAAATTGGCCTTCTCATCCTCTA
>NC_063337.1:108173693-108188001 GCF_021869965.1 Rhincodon typus | reverse complement strand
TTGTTCAAGGAAATTATCACGAATGTATTCTATGAACCCCTCCTCAAGGCTGCCATGACCGACCTGGTTTGACCAATCGATATGTAGATTAAAATCCCCCATGATAATTGCTGTGCCATTTTTACATGCATTAGCTACTTCTATGTTTATTGCCCGCCCCACCACGATGTCATTATTTGGTGGCCTATAGACCAAACCTATCAGTGACTTCTTCTCCCTGCTATTCCTAATTTCCACCCAAATGGATTCAACCTTTTGTTTAGTAGAACCTATTATCATCTCTTACTACCATCCTGATATCATCCTTAAAAATCAGAGAGACACCACCTCCCTTACCTTCCTGTCTGTCCTTCCGAACAGTTTGATACACCTGGATATTTAACTCCCAGTCATGACCATCCTGCAACCATGTTTCTGTAATGGCCACTAAATCATACCCATTTCCCATGATTTGCACTGTCAACTCATCCACCTTGTTTCAAATGCTCCGAGCATTCAGATAAAGTGCCCTTATGCCAGTTTTTGTACCTTCTTTTTGAGTCCTATCACCTCCATTACTAACAGCTCTTGAGTTCTCCTTCCCTTTAACTTTTTTCCTAATTTTCAATGGAGTTGAAACTTCCTCATCACCTGCTAACCTGCTGCTTTGCCTTCCATTAGTTGTTGTACTCCATGTACGCTCACTTCTCCCTTCCCCCCTACTTACTAATTTAAAGTCCTATTGACCACCCTATTTACCCTTTTCGCCAGAACACTGGACCCAGCCCTGTTCAGGTGGAGTCCATCCCAGCGGTATAGATCCCTCCTGTCCCAGAACTGATGCCAGTGCCCCATGAAAAGGAAACCCTCTTTCCCACACCACTCCTTTAGACACGTGTTTACTTCCCTGATCCTTGCCTCCCTATGCCAATCTGCATGTGGCTCGGGCAGCAATCCAGAGATTATGACCCTTGAAGACCTGTTTTTTAATTTTGTTCTTAACTTTTCATAATCCCGAAACGGGTCTTTTTTCCTCGTCCTGCCTATGTTGTTGGTACCTACGTGGACCACGACAACTGGATCCTCCCCCTCCCTCTCTAGTATCCTCTCAAGCCAGTCAGAGATGTCTCGCACCCTGGCACCGGCAGGCAACACACCATGCGGGATTCACTATCCTGCTCGCAAAGGATACTGTCTATCCCCCTGATGATGGAATCCTCTACAACTACAATCTGTCCTTTAGCTCCCCACTCTTGAATGGCCTCCTGGACCATGGTGCCATTGTCAGTTGACTCATCCTTCCTGCAGCCCTGTTCCTCATCCACGCAGGGAGCAAGTGCCTCATACCTGTGGGACAATGTCAAGGGCTGCGGCTCCTGTGTTCCTGTCTGCAGGGTCCCTCTACCTGCCTCACTCGCAGTCACACACTGCTGTCCCTGCCCGCCGATTGAATTAACATTAGTTAATCTACTAACTAATGTGACTGGAACACAGTATCCAGGTAGCTCTCCCCCTCCTGGATGTGCCGCAGTGTTTGGAGTTCGGATTCCAGCTCATCAATTTTGAGCCGGAGCTCCTCAAGAAGACAACACTTGCTGCAGATGTGGTCACGGCCATTCTCAATGGGATCAGCTAGCTCCCACATCATACAGCTACAACACATCACCTGGCCTGCCGTCTCTACTTAGTTAATTATTTAAAATTAATTAGTTTTTTTTAGTTTCGCGGTGTTCTGTCTTTAAGTGTTCTCTGCACCAGTAAGTTTACTCCGTTATATACTCAAACAGACTCTGGTTTTGCCTTCCGAACCGTTCCCAGAGGATTTGGCGTCTAGGTGACCTTCCCAAAAAATCACAAAGTGATGAGAAAAAAAATGCAAATAGCTTACCTGCTCAACACACTTACTCTTTATTATTAGGTTAGAGGAGGTGGAAGGGTGGGAGACACTACACGTGTAGTGTCTCGAGTATTAGTTACTTCCCAAATTTATTGGGTGAAAGATAACCGTTACCCAGCCGACCACTCGTGCCCGCTCTGGGACTTCTCCTCTGCTGAACAACTGAAGGCCACAGTCACGCGAGGTAAGACTTTTATAACGAAAGCTTACCTTCCCAGCTGCCCTCGCAATCTCTCTCGGACTCCCGCCGCTGAACAACTGTAACAAGTAACATTAATATAGCACAAATGCTGGAGAATGGTCATCTCCAACAGGACTGAACCTCAATTTGATATTTCCTGGTATTAGCACGGCTGAATTTCCTACCATCAACATTTTGGGGGTTCCCATTGGTCAGCAATATAGGACAGCGGGTGGAGACTCTGTGGCTAATACCTCAGCTCCTAACAGCCCAGAGCCTGAACTCCATCTATAAGGCATAAGGCAGGAATGTGAAAGACAACTTTCCATTCCTATATATAGTATATGATTTCCACTTAATTTTCTAACTAACATTCCAATGTTTTGAAAGTGGTTTTACATAATACTCTGTTAACTTGATAATTTCAACAATGGAGAATCTTATAAATACTAACTTTTTACTTTCTTCTTCTGTTTTTATTTGATTTCAGCTCACATTGCATTTGTGTCTGAATTGCATGATTACCCCCATACATTAAAGCTGTTTAGAATCAAGATGTTTGGTTATTAACAGATTGGTTAATGCCCTGGGATAATTTTCTCTTTGAATTATTGTTGCATCACAGATATCAGTTTTCAGTCAATTGGATTCCATCCACGTGATATCAAGAAATGATTCGAGGCACTGGATACTACAAAGGCTAGGGGCTCTGACAGCATACTGATAATAGTACTGATGACTTGTGTTTCAGGGTTTGCCACTACCCTAGCCAAGCTGTTCCAGTACAATCACAACACTGGCATTTACCCGACAATGTGGAAAATTGCCCAGGTATGTTCTGTACATAAAAAAGCAGGACAAATCTAACCCAGCCAGTTATCGCCCCATCAGTCTACTCTTGTTCATCAGTAAAGTGATGGAAGGTGTCATCAACAGCACCTGCTTAACAATAACCTACTCGGTGACTCCCACCTAGCACATAGGAAGATGGTTGTAGTTGTTACTTTATATTTGTCAGCCCAAGTCTGGATATTGTCCAGATCTTGTTGCATTTGAACATGGACTACTTCATTATCTGAGGGGTCATGAATGGTGCTGAATATTGTGCAATCATTGGCAAACATCTCCACTTCTGACCTTATGATTGGAGAGATGATCATTGATGAAACAGGTGAAGATGGATGTGCCTAGGACACTACCCTAAGGAACTCCTGCAGAGATGCCCTGGAATTGAGATGACTGACCCCCAACGGCTACAACCATCTTCCTTTGTGCCAGGTGGGCATTAGAAAGTACGTTATTGTTAAGCAGGTGCTGTTGATGACATGGTCCATCACTATATTGATGATCGAGAGTAGACTGATTGGACAGTAATGGCCGGGTTGGATTTGTCTTGCTTAGTCTTAAATGTACGCTACAACTTTTCTGTCACTGCAGCCTTGATACAATTTAATTTTCTGGCCCTTGCTTCGTCTGCTGCAGACGTTCTACATGGAGTGAGGACATGCTTGTTTTGAAGAGTAGTCCTTCCTTTCACTTTATACCCTTCCAGCTTAGTCTTTTGCCACATTATTTTAATATTGCCCCTCTAGGGATTCCAAAATCACAGATTTCCAGATTCCTCCCACAGCTCCTTCTTCTCTAAGGACTCCGTCTCTCTTTTTTAACATTCATTTACTGGATGTGGATCTAGCTGGCGAGACCAGCATTTATTACCCATCCCTAATTGTTAGGAGCCAACCATATTGCCATGGGTCTGGAGTCACATGGAGGCCAGATCAGGTAAGGATGGCAATTTCCTTCCTTGAAGGACATTAGTGAACCAGATGGGTTTTTCCAACAATTGACAAAGGTTTCCTGGTCATCAGTAGAACCTTAATTCCATATTTTTAAAATTGAATTTGAATTCCACCATGGCAGAGTTCAAGCCTGGGACCCCAGAACGTTACCTGAGTGTCTGGATTGATAGGCCATCACTACTCTCAGTGTGATTAGTTCTTACCCTCTTAGCCCACACACTTTACCCTGTGCCTCTTACCAGCTCCGAGCTGAAGGTTTTCTATTGGAGTCCTGCTTTTGCCATACTGCCATTCCATGAGTGCTTCTGAATGCTTGTCTGTTTTATGCATTGACAGCTGACTGACTGTTTGAGTATTTTTGAAGTGGCCATATTCTTAAAGTGTTTAATTCACTTCCCTTCTGAAATAATTTTCTCTTAGGTCAAATGGAACTTTTATTTCCACCTTATTACCTTCAGGTATTTATGCAGCAGTCCCATCATATTTAACCATGTCATATGTTGCAGCATCAATAACCGATGGCTTATGTCTGAGATGCAGTGCTGCACTAATTCTCGTTTCTAGATTCACTAATCAACCTGTTCCGAGTTGTTGATACACACCTCTGGGTCAGGAGGGACTTGAAGCCAGATCTCCAGGCTCAGAGGTCACTACAGTACACCATTAGAGTTGCACAGTTGTCCTTTCTATTCTGTGTCCAAGGACCTATCTAATTGGCAGTGGCAGAGGATCAATCACTGTAAATTCTTAATGAGAAGCAGCACTAGGCTTAACAACAAGGTAAGGTTTACAGTATTACAGCAAAGATACATGTTGCAGTGACTAGTTGGGCACAATTACAGAGACTATGAGGAGTCAGAGATGACAAATCTATCTCCATCGAAACCTCATGTTACACTGCTTCTTCTCTACAGAAAGACTGTGTGACAGCATCAGATTGGATGGAGTGTAATGCATCTTTAATATTAACTCTTTCAGAGCTGTTACCTTTTACAGATTATATTTGTTCTTCCAAGGTTCTGACAAAGCTTCAGTTAACTGACTTAACTCTTCAGATTCTTTCTGGGTACGTATTTTTGTTTTGTGAAATGTCTTGGGAAATTTCCATAAGAACAGAATCTTATTGTGAGTGCACTGTCTCCAAAATGCTTTGTATGCACATTGCAGTCACATTTTCTTGATGCATGCAGTTACTCTGTAGATGAGAATGAACTGCAAAGACTTCAGATGACTGAATAATTACAGTCATTGAAATGCTGGAATGGTTCAAATGGTTAAACATCAAGATTCAATCCAAACGTCTGAATTATACAAGTTTATCCTCAAATATTATACAAAATTATATGAATTTAATACTCATTAGAAACAATAACATTGCCAATGCAATTAATTATTCAAGAAGAAAGGAATTCTATTAGAGCTGAAAGGACTCACATTTTTATTGCATCTTTCAGAACCTCAGAATGTACCAAAGCATAACCATATAATTTAAAGTGTATCACTGTGCTACTGTAGGGCCTTGTGATCATAACTCTGTACAGCATGATCCCACAGCAATGTAAAAAGTGATTTAATTATCAGTTTAAATGGTGCTGATTGAATGATATGTTAGTTAGCACAACAGGACGTCTGTCTTTCAGATGTGGCATCAAAACTGAGGCTTCTTTGATGAATATAAAGGATCATAAGGCACTATTTAAAATTATCAAAGAACACTTCTTTTTGTCTTGATCAATGTATATCCCCCAACTGATAGTATCTGATAGTAATAGCATTGCTGTTTGTGGAAGTACATGGAGCAGATTGGGGCTGATGCATTAACATGAAAGCAAAGCACTGCAAATGCTGGAGAAGCTCAACAGATCTGGCAGATATCTCTAGAGAGAGAGAAACAGTTAATGTTTTGAGTCCAGTATGATTCATCTTTGGAACTAATGGGCACTGAAAAAAGTGAAGATTTTATGCTTTAAAATAATGTGGGGAGGGTGTAGGGAGAGGAGGAAGATAAAAGTGCCCCCAAAGCAAAAGGGAATGTCAACGATTAGAGTCTAAAATAGATGAAGTACGTACTTGGTAGGTGTTGACAGCAGAACATAAGTGAGCTCTTCTGGAAGCAAACCCATGCAAACAAGATGCTGGAGTAGGGATGAGGGGAAGGGAATAGGAGAATAGTAATCATAATGGAGGCCAGAATTCACGGTCTGAAGGTGTTGAACACAATGCTGAATTCAGAAGGCTGAAAAATGCCCAAATGGAAAATAAACTGTCCAGCGTTTGACTTGGCTGCAATAATGTAGCAGGCCTAGACAAAAATGCTATCATGAGAGCAAGATAATTCATTAAAATGGCAAGAAATAGGTGATCAAGATCATTCTTGACAGTAGAGCAAAGGTGATCCACAAAGTGGCCGCTTAGTCTTGTCAATGCAAAGGAGGCTATATTGTCATCAGCAAATACAGTAGACTGAGTTGGAAGAGTGTTACACCTTCTGTGAATTCATAGGAAAGTGCTGTGGGGAAGGGGGGTACTGAAGAGACATTGAACTGATAGAGGACCAGCGTATCAAGGAAGGGAACGGTTCCTGTGGAATGCTGACAGTGGAGGGGAAGAAATGATGTGTTTGGTGATGTCATCCTGTTGGAGAGGATGATTCCTTGAATAGGGGACTGGTGAATTGGAAAGTGAGCCCGAAGAAAACATTATCATTGGTCTAGGAGACAGGGAAAGGTGTGAGGGGAAAATGTGGAAGATGGATTGGTGACAGCTGAAGGCTCTGTCAAACATGTGTGAGGTCGCAGTTGTGAGATCGCGTTCAAAGAACCAGACGACCAGGATCAGTGAGTGGCGAAAAAAACTTCTTTATTGCACCTTCACCGCAGCACGGTGTAAGGCGAAATAGAATTCCCCAAAATCATAGCTCGAAAGCAGCCATTTTATACAGAATTCAAGCATACATTAAAATTCTAACAGTTGAGTGTTAAGCAGTAGACATAGTACAAAAACTGTTTTGCAGGAAATTGGAGATGGTTTAAACATGTGCTAAATGTTACCAGTTATTGTTGAGTGTTAATGTTATTTTAATGAGATTAGAATGGCTTTGCATAATTCAAAAGGTGTTAGTCTTGTTTAGTTAGTTTCATGGTTGTGCCCATCTGTGGGTTCTATTTACTATCATTCTTTCGTTCAAGGTCGCGCAGGTCTGGACATAGCGCCATTAGTTTTATTAGTAAGTTAAATGTTGCTTACATACACTGCATAGCGTTTGTTAGTTCTATTAGTGGAGTAAAGTTTTATATACATGTTGAATAAAAAATTGGGACAAGTACCTAGCTACATAGTATACAGGAAAAGTCTGCAGGTCTATCCGATTATCACTTTTGACTGATACTTGGAGTTACTCTAGCTGGAGGGAGAAGATAAACGACTTGGTAATAGCAACTACTCAGTTGGATTTTAATATCAAACAACACTATTTATTTGTGGGAGTGCAAAAAGGTTCCATCCTGTAGTGTCTGTGCAGTTTTGTTAGCTGTCACGCCTGACTGCACCTCTGAATGGAATGTCGGTCTTGTTTAAATGGGTTTGTTTACATAGCGCGTTATGCATGACTGCACTTTCAAGTTGGGTGTAACTGCAAATTGAAGTGGTTGTAACCTGATACGGTAGCGAGCCCCTGAATTAGTTTGAATGGGGGCTGGCTAGTACATGGAAATCTGCGGTTAGTATTATAACCACAAATTAATGGGTTAATGGATTAATAGACATGATTTACGCAGTTATATTAAAAGTTGTTAACACATTTGAATTCTGATATATCACAGGGTTTTGACGATTCCTTCATTCAGGAAAAAGGAAAACACTTTGGAAGCAGCTCTGTGGTTGGTGGCACCATTGGAACAGATGTGACGGAACTGGAGAAACTGGGGAAACAGAATGAAGTCCTTACAAGAAGCAGACATTGCTACTCATAATACAGTCTCTCCAACAGTTCTCCTCTTCCTTTTACCAGTTTGGACCTGTATCTCCATTTGTGCCTTTGACAAACGATCATTTTGTGTTACAGTGAACCTTTTAGTGAAAACGTGCTGCTGATTTGTCCACATTACATTTGAATTTTGAGATTCAATCAAAATATGCATATTTTGAGGCTTATTCACTTATAAGGTAGGATTTTGTTACCAGCATACCTTTTCCAATGTCATCACTAGAACTGTAAACCAGTTCTGCTTTCTCTCTTTTTGCCTTTTCCCATGTGATTATCATTTAGATTCTAAGGGCCAGCAAGGTGCGTTCAAAACATATTTGATTTAATGGCTGCAGAAACATTTTATTGGTAAAAGCTTCCATCAAACAGGGAGACTTTGAATCATGGCTACAATATTCCTGCACAACTACATTTCCATATTGGTCTTAACACTAAAGAGAGCACTTTAAATACTATTGTGTCTCATGGTTAGCGCACATTGATGATTACATGGTAGCTCCAGACATGCTTTTCATTGTGGAAGAAACAACGTTGCCTTTTTGTGTCCACTTTTTATTGACAGCTCATGTTTGTGTCCAGTGTTGCATTCTCTGCGTGAGGGTCAGCTGTTCTTTGCATTGTAAAGGGTGTTGCCCAAGACCAGTATCCATGGAGTTATTTGAAATCTTGGATCATAGAATCCCTACAGTTTGGAAGTAGGCCATTTGGCTCATCAAGTCCACAACGACCTCCCTAAGATCATCCCACCTAGCCTATACCCTTAACCTATTCCCCTGTAACCCCGCATTTCCTGTGGCTAACCCACCCAGCCTGCACATCCCTGGACACTACGGGCAATTTAGCATGGCCAATCCACCCTAACCCGCATATCCAGTGGGAGGAGACTGGAGCACCTGATGGAAACTCATGCAGACGCAGGGAGAATACACAAACTCCACAGAGACAGTTGCCCGAGGGCAGAATCGAACCCAATTCCCTGGTACTGTGAGGCAGCAATGCTAACCACAGAGCCACCATGCTGCTGATATTATAGGTGAACTAAAGCTTTGTAAGGACTCTGTGACCCTGAGAAGGACCCCATATCAAGAGGCCCCTCATTTTCTTACCTCACCAAACCCAATAAACCTTTCCAACTTCACTCCGCCATGTTTGTGTTCCCAATCTCCATCCTCCCCAGATCCCTCTTCCAATCCTCAATGTCTCTGAGCCCACTCCACACCCCCTTTACCTCTGACTGATCCTGTCAGTCCCTAGCCTCTATGTGACATCCATTTTCTTATTCCCCTCTTCTTCCATTGAGATAACCAAAGAAAAGTGATAACTGGACTAAACCAAAGAGGGTATGCCACCTTAATACAATCATGAACTGGCTGACATGAGATTTTTGTGCACCACTGACTTTATCTGCGAAGTTGAACTATATTGAAAACTTGAATTCAATGAGCATTCATGGCTTACAAATATTTACACATGGTGAACTCATCAGACAAATTAATGAACAATATCCTGAAAGCATGACATTGACTTTATCTCAGAATCTCAACCTGTTATTGGGAAATCAAAATTTCACACACAATTTAATTAAGTCAGCCCACAGACCACATTTCCTGCCCTTTTAGGCTTCATAAAACCGACTACACAGTTTCCACCTGTTAGAAGGTTTTCCCTATAACCTGTCCAGCTCTCAGTCTATATTTAATATCCTTTTGGTGTTTGTGCACCCTACTGACTTCTGGTCTGAAATTGCCAGGCCTTCAATCAGCATCGTTCTTGCAACTTTGTAATTGTGACCTTGTGCTATGAATGGGCAACAAATCACATTGTGTTTAAGTCACTGTACATCATTAGAATGTTTTGATCCAATTTATTTTAAATGAACATCTATATGAACCTTCTACTCCTCGTTTTCTTCATCTGTAGAAATTAGTTTCCCACTGTGACTTTCCAATGTTCCTTTCACTTGTGAACAAATCCAAAATGTTCTTTTGCATTAAAAATACTTGTCATCATTTGTAAACCAAATTACTACATTTTTACTGTGTAACAATGTAGAGGAATAGTAAGATATTGGTTAGCAGCAAAAATTCTTTCTAATGTGTACTTATGAAGTGTTTATGGCTTATTTTGAATTTGGCTAATTTGCTTCTATATATAGTATGAATGTCGTCATTTCAGCTGAAAGGAACTGGTGAAATGGCTTAAGGTTGCACTTAAAGTTCTCTGACTAATGGACGATTCCTGTCTCATTAATGCGTGTAGGTGGTAATTTATACAAAGATATTGAAATATTAAACGATTGATACAGAGCTTTATGCCCAATTTAATTCACCTTTTTTTATGGACACCAGCTTAATTAGCATGGAGAAAGTAGAAAATCTACTGGTTGCAGGCACTGCGCACTGTCAAGCCAAAAAGTTTCAAAAACACAAATAGAAATAGCTCAGAAAACTCAGCAGGTCTGGCAGCATCTGTGGAGAGAAAACAGGGTTAATGTTTCAGGTCCAATAACCCTTCCTCACAACAGTTTCATTTCACCTCTACAACAGCTGTACTAGCTTAAATGGAAACAGCTCTTACAGAATGTGGAGAGAACATTGTTTTAAATTATGGAAAGCAGAGTTGCTGAAACATTCATAAAGCACATGTTAGTAAAGCATTTACATTTCCACTGACCTCTTGGCTACATTCCAATGATATCAGAAAACATAGAGAATCCTGGCAAAATCTTGCTAGCAACAAGCTTAGAACGAGTAACATAATTTCAAATGTGAAGAATATTTTAAATGCACATCTGATGATGTTAAACCTGTCCTGTTGTATAATAGAATGAGTTCTTTTTTAGTGAATTGGGAGCTGCAACTGACAGTCCAAAACTATTCCATAAAGTCGTTTCATCAAATCAATGCACTATGAGGTAGTAGGAACTGCAGATGCTGGAGAATCTGAGATAACAAGGTGTAGAGCTGGATGAACACAGCAGGCCAAGCAGCATCAGAGGAGCAGGAAGGCTAATGTTTCAGGCCTAGACCCTTCTTCAGAAGAAGGCTCTAGGCCCGATTCATCAGCCTTCCTGCTCCTCTGATGCTGCTTGGCCTGCTGTATTCATCCAGCTCTACACCTTGTTATCTCAATGCACTATGAGGGTTTATCACTGTGGGCGTAGATCAGCATGATTTTGCAAATGCTTAGCAATTCTTTTTTGCTTAGGTAAGATAAATGGAAGAGGTTATTTTATTGTGATATGAAGTAAGATCCAAATCAAAAGCGGGAAAAAGGAAAATAAGTCATTTGGTTCAATATAGGTCACCCATCTGGAAAGGTCCTACTGTTACTGCATCACAATATTCAGCTCCTACTTTAAAAGGTTATGCTGTAAAAGGTAATGTAATGGTTATGATTTTGTATGTACAAGTCAGATGTTGTGACTTCATGTCACATTAGAAAGTTATGAAATTGAATTTAATATTCTGGCAATTGTAGCACAATTCTAGTAAAAGTGATTGTGAAAGTTGTTGAACAGTCGCAAAAAATCCAATTGATGTATTACCATTCTTTAGGACATGGAATATGACTTTGCGACTCTAGCAGGATGACATGTGATTCCAATCTCACATTCTTAATACCCTCTGGAGTTGCTTAAGAAACTGTAAAAACCTTCATTTATTTGCAGAAAGCACAGAGTGATCAGTATACTAACTGCAAATTCTTTCAGTAACTGGTTAAAGGCAAAATCTTTGAGCAACTGACGGGATGAGATAACTGGCTTTCTTCGATATTCAGTTATATTTACTGCAGAGAAATGGAGACAGATGCTTCTTCCATTTTACAAAGCTTCTCCCCCTGTATTGTTCTCATGCACAGGCTGTTCAGCTGCCCATGAGCTAATCACATAGTTGACATCAGATTGATGACCTGTGCTGCCCACAACTGGTTACAATTACACAAACTAGTCAGCAATCTGAGGAAGGGTCATGTGACACAAAATGTTGACTCTGATTTCGCTCCAAAGGTACTGCCAGACATGCTGAGCTTTTCCAGCAATCGCTATTTTTGTTTCTGATCCATAACGTCCGCAGTTCTTTTGGTTTTTGTTTAGTATTTAACTCTCAGTCAGCAATTTGTTGCTGGATGAATCTCATTTTGTACACACACACACACTGATGCTTATCCCTCACCATTTGGACAAAGCAGGTGTACAAACACAACTCCAGTAACTGGTTTTTAAAAGTGTTGCCCAAACTTTGGTTTTGAAATGTTCCTTTTCTCATTTTAGGCCACAACCAAAAATAAAGAACAGGAAAAACATGTGATCTTTATAAGTCTAAAGTGTCTCATAAATGTCTAATAAAGAATATTGACCTAAAGATGGAAATATTAGGAGCAAGGTCAAAATCTCTTTTGAGGAGATGGTTTTGAAGGTAAGTCTTAGAAACAATTGCCCTACAGAGCTGTGCGTGTATGTTTTATCCTTTTCTGATGAAGGGTCTAGGCCTGAAATGTCAGCCTTTCTGCTCCTATGATGCTGCTTGGCCTGCTGTGTTCATCCAGCCCTGCACCTTGTTGTCTCGGATTCTCCAGCATCTGCAGTTCCTACTATCTCTGTAATGTGTGTATGTTTGGGATTAAGGGAAGTGTAATTTGCATAGAACCTCAGCTGAGGAGCAGTTTGCCACTTGTTTGAGAAAACTCTGGTGAATGCCTCTTTCATTCTAGTTAACAGTAATAAAGAGAAACACGTTGATTATTTATGATGAATGAATAAGACATTGTGTTTTGCCTTATGAAATAGCATGGCTTTACTTTGAGTGTAACCCTTCCAACTGTGTTGAAGCACTATTAACCAAGCTTATTGGATGTTGAATGCTATCTTATCTTGCATTGTGAGCCATTCTTTCACTTGCCTATGCTCTAAATATTGGAATTCTTTCCCTAAATCTCCTTAACTCTCTCTCTCTCGCTTCCTTTAAGATGCACTTTAAAGCTAGTTCTATAAGCAGGCTTTTGCTCACCTGTCTCTGCTATATCTTTTTGTGACTCGGTGTCAAGTGTCTTGAGGTGTTTTCATCCATAAAGGTGCTATAAATAAGTAACATCAAAAGAATCAAATAGAATATTCAATGTTTAAAAAAGAGCATTATTTAAAAACAACACAAAGAAAACAGTATTTAATTACACGCTTATTGAGAAATTAACTCAAAAATGGCACTCTCTTTATTTAAAATAATTAATGTCTCCTCATGACATTGTTAGTCTATAATCAAAAGTGCAATGATTAATAGGAAAAGGAACATTCAAGGTTTCGCCATAAAAGAACAAATCAACCACAATAAGTTACACTTATATAATGTGTTTCCTGTAGAAAAATATCCCTATGTGTGTCACAAAAGCTTAATAAAGAAAAATGAACACTGAAACAAAAAAGCAATGAGTAGGCTGGTGGGTGTTACAGGAGACGTTGGGGTAGGGGCCTTTCAGTAGAGTGCCAGAGGTTCAGGGACACAAATCAACAGAATCGAGTTGGGACTAATTACCAATAATGAGATGAAAAGTACCAGGAATACAGAAGATCCTGTATAGTAAATGACACAGGGCAACTCTTTGCAAGCTCTCCACAGCAGATCTTATTCTCATATTTCTCACAATCGTTGTGCACTTTTAAACCTCAATTCTAAGTCTGTAAAAATTACTAAAAATCTTCTCTAAAATCTACTCACAGATCTGAAGATTCTATGAACATCCAGACCTGAGTATTACCAACACTGGATTCACAAGGCCAGAATAAACATACTGTCTTCCTGCAGGCTTGTCCTTCCTGACCATGAGGGAACCCAAAACTGAGGCCCAAACTCTGACCCTGCAGTGCATAGAAAGCATGCTATCTGGATGCATTACTGTGTTGGTACAACAACTGCTCTGCCCAGGATTGCAAGAGACTACAGAAAGCAGTGTACATAGTCCAGACCATCGTGTAAGCCAATTTTCCATCCATTGACTCCATCCACAATTCTCATCGCCATGGCAAGTCAGTGGATTAGCAGGAGCCAAGGACAGATAGAAGGGATGTTCCCTTGGTGACAGAATAGGCATGAGAAAAGAAACCTTATTAAATATTTTCTGTCTATTCCCCTTCTAAATATTTTTTGCTGATGTAACCCAGATATGTTGTGGAGCATTTTCAAGAAGTAATTCTGTGATATTGTTTGAATTGCTCATTGTTGAGTTCCGTTGTCCTTCCTTGACATATATTTTATGGTGGAATAAACAAGACTGCCCGACATAATATCAGCTGCGCAATGCTTTAAAGACATCATTCAGAACTTTTCTGAAGTCTTGTGTCAGATAATCATGTGCTGAAGATAAAGTAAGAAAATTAAATAAATCTACAAAGAGAAAAAGAATGTTCAAACATTGCATAATTTCTCCCTTGTAATGACTGTTTAATTGTAAAAATAGTAGCTTCCTGTACA
>NC_063337.1:108134499-108168693 GCF_021869965.1 Rhincodon typus | reverse complement strand
ACTATCTCTGATTCAATTTACATGTTTGTGCTGTCTTGTGGAACAGTGGGGTTAGGTTATTGGAGCACTTTTCCCAAGTAAGTTGTAATAGTATCTACTTGCACCAACCTGACCTTGAGTGGATAGTCTACCTGATGTGAGGATAAGGCTGCTCACTTGCCATTAATGTTGAATTTTAATGACTGCACTGATGGAGTGCAGGTCTGACATTGAGTGTGCCGGATCTTGGTTTCCAAGGTGACAGCCAATTGCGCATGAAGACAGCCAGACACTCGTATGCAGGAACCAGCACGGAAATGATAATGACGGTAGACTTTGACCGTCATTTGATCCAGTTTATGGAGTGCCTCTGTTTTTCCTGAGCCCCTTTGTGTATGTCAACAAAGTGGCCAGTACCAAAACCAATCATCTTCTGCCTAGGCTGAGCATGTGTCTGGTCTCTGTCAGTGCCCTAGTGTTCTGGGGTGTTCCTTCATTGACCAGCTGCAGAGATGTAGCAGTGATGTTCTCGCAGGATTGTGCTCCTGAGTCAAATCTAGATAAAGAATTCTTTGATGGACAGTGCATGTGAAAGCCTTGCCATTACTTCCTCTGAGGGTTGAATGGCTTCTTCCTAAGAAGTGGAGGCAGAGCTAAGTATGAGCAATATGATATCTGGACTTCAGGGGTTAAGTTGTAAAGAGAGATTATTAAAATGAGGCCTATTTTCTCTAGAATTTAGAAGGTTAAGCTGTGATCTGATCAAAGTCTTCAAGATATTAACAGGAAAGAACAGGGTAGATAAAGATAAATTTTTTCGACTGGTTGGGAATTCTAGAACTAAGGGGCAGAGTCTGAGAATTAGGGCCAGACCATTCAGGAGAGATGTTTGGAAGCACTGCTACACACAAAGCGTGGGAGAGGTTTGGAACTCTCTTCCACAAATGGCAGTGGATACTGGATCAGTTGTTAATTTTAAATCTGAGGTAGATAAATTATTGTTAAGCAAAGGCATTAATAGGTATGGGCCAAAGAAAAACATCTGGAATTAGGCTACATCAGCCATGATTTCATTGAGTGGTGGGATAGGCTCAAGGGGCTGAATGGCCTGCTTCAGTTCCCATGTTCCTACATTCTCATGTTCCTGTGTTCCAGTGCTGGCCTCCTTTTCATTGCAGTTTGCTGGATTCCACTCCTACCTAAATAAGAGAAGAGAGGGAACTAGTTGTGAAAGAAGGTTATTTGTTCTGGATAAGAATAAATTATCACTGGCATTTTTAGGAGAGCAGTACAGCATAATGAAACTCATTTAGTTGGTTGCTGATGGAATACTTGTCATCTCCACATGGGCCGTGTCCCTCTTTTATCTCTACCTGCTGTGTTGTCTCCTGACATGGGAGGAGCGGGAGGAGCAGGAGGAGATGTTGTCTGAGAACAGTCTCAGCAGGGATAACTGTACCTGAACTCAAAACCGTGGAAAGACACTATTGGTCAATATGGCAAGATGGACCCACAAATGATTAGTACTAACACTGCCTTGTAGGCCCCTTATTTTCTTAGCTTTGCTGACTGTACTCAATCTTTAATATTTTGCAATACAGTACATTCAATTCACCATTAGTCAGCTAAATGAACAGGGAAATATGGAATTATAAAGAACTTATATTCACAAATCATGTGAGAATGTCAGTTCCATGATGAATATAGTCTGAATTAATTGACCAGATCTCTCTCCTCTTTGTTGATTGCATTACTGAAATTATTGACCTTTATATACTTTACGTTCTATTAGCTGACATTTGAAGGCTGATCCTGACTTTCTGATGTTCTTTGGCTGAATTCCATAAAGGTCTACTGAGCTGGTAATTTTCCAGATATGAATTCTGAGTGTTTTGCTGATTGACTAGTTATTGGCTGTTTCTTATCAATTCATGCCATCACTAACTGGCATATATCTATGTTTCAAACCTTTCAAAGTCTGTTTACAACCTTTCTAAGAACCTTTTTATCCCCTCTTGTTAACAATGCTTGCTTTACTATGAGAAAATTCACTAATATATCATCTCGCACTCCATGTTTGAGGAAAAGAAGCTGCTCCCCATTTGTGTCTGCTCCCAAAGTCTCAAAGTATGGTAAATGTTTTTTGGTAAGCTTGAGTATGAAGTAAACTTTTGGTAAAATCAATGCAGTCTCAACAGGTTTAGCAGCACCTCTGGAGAAAGAAACAAGCAACATTGCAAGCAGAAATTTCTGAAGAAGGGTCTAGACCTGAAACGTCAGCTTTCCTGCTCCTCTGATGCTGCTTGGTCTGCTGTGTTCATCCAGCTCTACACCTTGTTACCTCAGATTCTCCAGCATCGGCAGTTCCTACTATTTCTGTGTACAATTAGAATTTTTTGTTTTATTTCCAATTTCCAGTATCTGTAATATTTTGCTGCTGCATTCTGATTAACAGTTTTACTTGAAGGATAAATGCTGGCCAGAACAATTCTCCAGGTCATCTTTCTTTTCTCACTGGGTTTTGCATTAATCTGAATTGATATAAAAAATTTCAGTTTACCACCTCATTAGAAAGATGGGATATTGAATATTATTGCATTTCCTCAGTACTGCACTGAAGTGTCAAATTATGTTTGAAGCCTGCTGTGAAACTTTGGATTCCAAACCAATCATGCAACCACCATGGCATTACATGGATATCGATCAAGTTTGGAGTCAAAAGTATTGATCAAAGTCTAGGTTTTCACCATTGAAATAGATAGCACAAATTTCTCAGGTTATTAAATTCTTTAGTTTTATGATAACAAACAACACAAACACAATTATGTTGTACGAAAGATTGACTTGGACTGATAATCCTCACCTGTAGATTATCTTAATTCTAAATTATCAGCATGTTGTAAATGCATATGATTAAGAAAAATCATTCAAGGACTTAAAAGATTCTCCAGCTTTCTAATAGGATCTGGGAAGGATGCCCGAGACCAAATAAAACAAGTCCTTTCAACTTCTGGTATTTGACTAAAGACTAATTTCGATAAAGGTTTAGAAAGTTGGTTAAATCTAAGTGAAACGTGTCAGGCCATGATTATCTGTCATTGTTTTCTGAAAATGAACCCTATAATCTGTGGAAGACTAATTATGTGGACTATGGTTACTGCATTATTGAAGAAGAAACAAATAATGGTGTTGGCACTTTTGCTACCATTCAACAGCAAGACAAATTACAAAAGTATTTTTCAGAACTGGAGGCTGATGATTTGAACAGAGATAAAGGTTTCAGTAAGCTGTTAATTTTTGATGATAAGATATATCAAAAAGATGATTTACTAACTGCTCATGAAGTGTGATCAGGTTTTGACAAGTTTAGGAAGAGTGAAGGTAGTTCTGTAGGGGTATATATAGTGGAATACAGTATTTCATATAAAAGCCTACACAAACTCCAGCTGGAAATTCCACAATCTGTGTTTGCATTTAAGTATTACACTGTGCAAAAGGACTGAGCATAGACAGATTTGTAGTTTTTACAAGAGCTACACTTTTGGAAAGACAGCATCCCTTTCCACGTGATACAAATGGGACAGTCGTCCACATTACAGAGAATGGAAGACGCAATGTTAACGAGCTGGTGGGACTGTCAATATACAGTTTGCAGTCAAAAATATGGAAGAAGAATTTGTGCTGAAAGAAATGCGGGCAGAAATGTGTGATAGTGTAAATTTCAGAAATTTAATAACTATTCGTAGATTGCAAGAATCGGTAATGACTCTGCCTGGAATAAACTATTAAAGGACAAAGACAAACTTACACAGGAATTGAAAGTAATTAGCCACATTTGGGAGAAAGAGTCGAAGCTACATGAAAAAAAAACTGTTTTAACATCTGCTTGATAACTGTCTGCTTTATGCCACAGGGATAACTGCTTGCCAGGCAGAAGAATTTAAGGAAAGCTGTGTCTTCAAACAGATAGGCCAACGCCAATTGTAACAAGGAACAAGGAAGTGACTTCTCGTAAGAAGGCAAGCTGCAGACTCAATGGTTCCGGACAGTAATCAATATTTTGGATGGAAGAATCTAAAGGATCATTAATACTGTCACACTACAAAGCTGAGGATGGAAATATTGTACAAGAATCCAACACCAGAACAATTCATTAGCAGAACTTCAAAGAATAACACTGCTCAAGGATTGAATGTTGGACATTTCCAGAGACAAAGACTGTTGGTTGAAATCATAGCTAAATTCCACCATTAATCAGATAATAACCAAGTTGAGTTGCGAGGTTTAATTTGCTTATTTGAAGGGTTTTATTTTGGACACTGCATGCAATAAAGTCAATTTTTTTTGCAGTATTTGATTGTGAGATTTCTTAATAAGTAATAGAATTAAAGGTAGCCTTGTGGTGATTTACCCACAACAAATGACAATTTGACAAGCGAGGAGAACATGGGAATACACTAAAAGACTGAATCCCAGAAATTCCCAGGATGTGGTCAATTGATGTATTAGGTAGAATTCAAAATACCAAGTGCCATGAATTGTCCCAGACAGTATAATAGAGTTTTTGAAATGGAAGATTCTGAGGAAGGAGATGGAGATCTGAATCAAAGAGACAATATTGAAGTGATCAGATGAGGTTTAGGCCTGTGATAAGTATATTGGTGTCAGAATTCTTTTAGTAGACAATGGATATACATGACTACAGTGTGTGAAATAGAGCTGCTAAAATGCTGCCTAGACTCTGAGCAATAACAATTGGAACAAATTTGAGGAATTTGAGAGTTTCACCCATATCAGATTTGGGGATGATAACAGACTAAAATCTTTGAAAATCGCAGTCATTCCTTGTAATATAGTCAAAATTAATCATTTTATTAGCATGAATGTTGTGTTATACCGTTTTGAAATACCATTAAGTAGGCTATAGATGATGAAAACACAGATGAAAGTTGATACAGAAAATGACAAAGCTATTCAATGAGAAAAATCTGTGAAATTGTAATTTACACAATTGGGATACTACTGCATTTCTTGAATACAACGTAACATATCTACTAACTAAATTCAAATGTTCTTGACATTGGGGTCAGAAATTTAGAAGGGGAATAGCCAATTAGATTAAAAATGCATGGGCATTTAAAGTTTAAAAAAATGTCCATAAAGGATGTAGGGATAAGGGATAAAGAATACATTAAGTTTATGCAAGAAGTTGGTGACAACTGTGAGATTTGCAAGAAATATCAAAGGATGTCATCATGGCCCATAGCAAGTCTATCTTTAACAAGAGATTTCCGCAAAATATTGGATATGGATTTAAAGGTATTAAATTAAGAAAAGAATATCATTGTATGCTTTGTAAATTTGGCAATCAGATGTAGTTAGCTGACAATAATAGATAGGAAAGATCAGAAAGTATTTCTGAATACAGTAATAAGAGAGGAATTGGACTGGGACCACTGGCAAATTTTCTCATTTATGATGGGGCTTGTCATTGGACAGATGTGAGTATTATAAGTAGAGCAGGGAAGGATACAGGAAACTGTAACTCCCTCTCCCTATTTATTTCAGAATCCCTTTCCCCTCCCCCATTTCTGAAGAAGGGTCTAGACCTGAAACGTCAGCTTTTCTGCTCCTCTGATGCTGTTTGGCTGCTGTGTTCATCCAGCTCCACACTTTGTTATCTCTGAATATATAGGATGTTTGGTTTATGGATAGGGAATGTAAGGTGCAAGGATAGAAGGCAGAAAAACAACGTAAGCTCAGGTATGGCTCTAGGAGAGAACACATCTCTAGGAAGAAATTGCAAATTGTGGAAAGCAATTTGTTTAAAAGGAAGGTTTAAAAACAGAAAGAGTCTGGAAAGAGAGAGATCCCAAAGCTGGACAAGGTCAAGGGTATAGTAGGGATCAGAAAAGTAGCTCGTCTTATTGGCTATGAACACAATGGAAGATAGAATAATAAATGTTGCCAAATTGCAAGAATTGCAAAGCTGGAGCCAGATAGGGCTCAAGCAGCCCAATACACAGGGGGATATGGATGGATAACACAGTGTGGAGCCGGAGGAACACAACAGGCCAGGCAGCATCAGAGGAGCAGGATGTTTCAGGTCAGGACCCTTCTTCAGAAATGGGGGAGGAGAATGGGGCTCTGAAATAAACAGAGAGCGGGGGTGTCGGGCTAGGGAAGTTGGGTGGGATGGGATAGGTGAGTGCAGGTAGGTAGTGGTGGGGATTGGTCAGTGAGGTGGGAGGAGCAGATAGGTGAGAGAGAAGACGGACAGGTCAAGGAGGCAGGGATGAGAGGGGGGGCTGGTCTTAGGATGAGGTCGAGGGTGGGGAGATTGTGAAGCTTGTAAATTCCTCATTAAGATCATTGGGCTGCAGGATTCCCAGGTGGAATATGGGGCGCTGCTCCTCCAGTTTCCGGTTTGCATCGTTGTGGCACTGGAGGAGGCCCAGGATGGACATGTCATCCAGGGAGTGGGAGGGGGAGTTGAAGTGGTTCACGACTGGGAGGTGTCATTTGTCATGAGCTAAGCGTAGGTGCTCCACAAAGCGGTCTCCGAGCCTCCGTTTGGTTTCCCCGATGTAGAGGAGGCCACATTGGGAACAGCGGATACAATAGACCACATTAGCGGATGTGAACACCTGTTTAATGTGGAAGGTTTTTTTGGGGCCTGGATGAAGGTGAGGGAGGAAGTGTAGGGCTCGGTGTAGCACCTCCTGCGGTTGCAGGGAAAGGTGCTAGTGGGGAGTGTGGAACGGACAAGGGAGTCGCGGAGAGAGCAGTCCCTACAAAAGGCAGATAAGGGTGGGGAGGGAAATATATCCTTGGTAATGCGGTCAGATTGTAGGTGGCAGAAGTGGCGGAGAATGATGCGTTGAATCTGGAGGTTAATGGGGTGATACGTGAGGACAAGGGGAATTCTGTCTTTGTTTTTATTGCGGGGAGGGGGTGTGAGGGCTGAGGTGCGGGAAATGCGAGTGATGTGGTCAAGGGCGTTTTTGACCAATGAGGGGGGTAAGTTGCGGTCCTTGAAAAACGAGGACATCCGGGATGTTCGGGAGTGGAACGCTTCATCTCAGGAGCAGATGCAGCGGAGGCGGAGGAATTGGGAATAGGGGATCGCATTCTTGCAGGAAGGTGGGTGAGAGGAGGTGTATTCTAGGTAGCTCTGGGAGTCAGTGGCTTGAAATAGATATCAATTTTGAGGTGGTTACCAGAGATGGAGACAGAGAGGTCCAGGAAGGAGAGAGAGGTATCAGAGATGGTCCAGGTGAATTTGAGGTTGGGGTGGAAGGTGTTAGTAAAGTTTTTGAACTGTTCGAGCTCCTCGTGGGAGCACGAGACGGCGCCGATACAGTCATCGATGTAACGGAGGAAGAGGTGGGGGATGGGGCCAGTGTAGCTGCGGAAGAGGGATTATTCCACGTATCATACAAAGAGGCAGGCATAGCTTGGACCCATGCGGGTTCCCATGGCCACCCCCTTTGTTTGTAGGAAGTGGGAACCTTCCACATCAGACAGATGTTCACCTGCACATCTGCTAATGTGGTCTATTGTATCCGCTGTTCCCGATGTGGCCTCCTCTACATCGGCGAGACCAAGCGGAGGCTCGGAGACCACTTTGTAGAGCACCTACGCTCAGTTCACGACAAACGACAATACCTCCCAGTCGTGAACCACTTCAACTCCACCTCCCACTCCCTGGACGACATGTCCATCCTGGGCCTCCTCCAGTGTCACAACGATGCCACCTGCAAACTGGAGGAGCAGCACCTCATATTCCGCCTTGGGAGCCTACAGCCTGATGGTCTCAATGTGGACGTTACTAGCTTCAAAATCTCCCCAACCCCAGCCTTATCCTAAGACCAATCCTCCTTCTCATCCCCGCCTCCTTGACCTGTTCGTCTTCTCTCCCACCTATCCGCTGCTCCCAACTCACTGAGCAATTCCCCACCACTACCTATCTGCACTCACCTATCACCATCCCACCTACCTTCCCCAGTCCCAACCCTCCCCTCTCTATTTATTTCAGAGCTCCCTTCCCCTCCCCCATTTCTGAAGAAGGGTCCCAATCTGAAACATCAGCTTTCCTGCTCCTCTGATGTTGCCTGGCCTGTTGTGTTCCTCCAGCTCCACACATTGTTATCTCAGACTCCAGCATCAGCAGTCCTTACTATCTCTGGAATATGGATGGACATGTCTCCTGTTGGAGATAACAAAGCTAAAGCAAAGTTAATAATATAAGGCTTTGAAAGAAAAGCTGGGAAACCAAGAAATGAGTCGATTCACCTCTGGCAGGAAAGGTAATTTTGAAGACTTTCATGGTTTTGTTAACAACAATAATTTAAAATGTAGATGAACTGATATTTAAGCTGCATTTGTCCAAACCGATTGACTCAAAAGAATGTTTCTTCACCCTCCAAAACAGACACCAAATATAATGGAGACAGTCTAAGTTAAGTAAATGTCCATATATCCTAAATTACGACTGTACAGTTGGTTACTTTTCAATAAAGCCAGTTTTATTAAAATTGGAAGCAGTTGAGGCAGAAACTGTCATGTCACTATGAGGTCAATGTTTTTATAATTCTCTCACAGGATGTGATATTTCAGGCTGGCCAGTATTTATTGTCTCTCCATAACTGTCCTTGAGAAAGTGGAAGTAGTGAATTATCTTCATGAACCACTGCAGACCATCTGCTGTAAATAGACCTACAATGTCCTTAGGGAGGGAATTCCAGGATTTTGACTCAGCGGCACTGAGGGAACAGTGATATATTTCCAAGTCAGGATGTGAGTGGCTGCGAGGGGAACTTGTAGGAGGTGGTGTTCCCATATATCTGCTGCCCTTGTCATTCTAGATGTAAGTTCTTGTAGGTTTGGAAAGTGCTGTGTAAGGAGCCTTGATGGTGATTGCAGCTGTCACAGGCTGCTGTTACTAAGTGTCAGTGATGGAGGGAGTGAATGTTTGTGGATGTGGTGCCAATTAAGTGGATTGCTTTTCCCTGAATGGTGTTAAGTTTCTTCAGTGTTTTTGGAGCTGCACTCATCCAGGCAAGCGGGGAGTGTTCCATCACGCTCCTGACTTGTGCCTTGTAGATGGTGGACAGGCTTTGGAGAGTCAGGAGTTACCTGCCACAGTTTTCCTAGTCTCTGACCTGCTTTTGTAGTCACTGTGTTTATGTGCTATGTCCAGTTGAATTTGTGGTCAATGGTAACCCCGAGCTTGTTAATAGTGGAGGATTTGGTGATAGTTATGCCATTAAATATAAAAGGGTGATGATTAGATTGTCTCTTGTTGAAAATGACCATTGCCTGGCACCTGTGAGATGTGAATATTACTTGTTATTTTTCAGTCCAAACCTGGATTGAAAAGTAATATTCATACCTCACAGATGCCAGGCAATGACCATTAGGTCAAGAGTGAGGATGTTCACTGCTGACTGAACAATATTCAGCAGTATTCACAACTCAAAACAAACTCCAAAACACTGCAGATATTGGAAATCAGAAACAAAACCAGTAATGACTATTGTTCAGGTTTTGCTGCATTTGAACATAGACTGTTTCAGTATCTGAGGAGTTGTGAATGGTGTCAAACATTGTGTAGTCATCAGCAAACATCCCTACTTCTGACCTTGTGATGGATGGACGGTCATTGATGAAGCAGATGAAGATGATTGGGCAAAGGACACTACCTTGAGGAACTCCTGCAGAGTTGTACTGGAGCTGAGATGACTGATCTCCAATAACCACAACCATTTTCCTCCATGCCAGATATGACTCCAACCAGCAGAAATTTTGCCTCTGATACCCATTGATTCCAGTGTGACTGTAGGGCTCCTTCGCGTCACACTTGGCCAAATGCGGAATTGATGTCCTTTATGATACATGTGAATGATTTTAGTGAGATTGAAGCAGTGAATTTAAAAAGAACATTATCATAAATGGGCTTAAAGCCGAATTCAAAATTCAAATTCAAAATTTGGATGTCTGGGTTCAGGGGAAATTAGGTACATTGGGTTGGATATCAGGCAGAATGAATCAAGTCTTTTTTGTCTCAGAAATCTTACTGGGAAAATGTTAGGCACATTGCTGTTAGTCAAAGTAGGGCCTGACAAAGATGTCTTCCAAGACTGAAATGGAAGAAATGTCAAGTCTGAGTGGACAGCTGAATTGGTTGGACATTCAAACAATGTTAGTTGCCTGTTTTTTCATCTTCAAATTGAGTACGATTGTTTAAAAATAAATCCCAAGGTGGTAGCTATTTTTTGGGTGAACAAAAAGTTGAAAAAGATTAAAATGGAAATGTCAAAATGCAAACTTTCATCATTAGATGTCATGTAAAATATATTATGATTAGTGATGATTCTTGTAAAAATCTGCATGTTCTCAAGTGCATGGAGGGTTAACATTCTTTGGGAGAGGGAAGTAAATGTTGCTCTTTAGCTGGAAAGATAAAATGATCTGGAGCCCGGTCTACATGTGACTCCAGACCCAGTGGTTGTCTCTTAACTACCATCTGAAATGGCTGAGTAAGCTATTCAATTCCTGTGTAATTAGAGAGTGTAATAGTGACAAATGCTAGCCTTGCTAGAGCTGCCTACATCACCTGAAAGAATTTTTTAAAAGTATCTCAATGACAAAAACTTTTGCTGTTGTTGGTGTAGTGGATATAACATTTTCTTTTAGTGAAAATATTAGAAGAAATCTTAAAAAGGGATTCAGTAACAATGGTGCTTGTAATTAAAGAATATTGATAGGTTTCGGTGAATACGCCGATGTGTCAGTTAGAACATTTGGGGTGAAATCCACAATCCAGAACCAGGAATCATAGTTTGAGGATAAGGGGTAAACCTTTTAGGAATGAGATGAAGAGAAATGCCTTCACCCAGAGAGTTGTGATCCTGTCGAATTCACTTCTGCAGAAAGTGGCTGAGGCCAAAACATTGTGTTTTCGCAAAGGAGGAAGATATAGCTCTTGTGGCTAAAGGGATCAAGGGGTATAATAGGAGGGCAGGATTAGGATATTGAACTTGATGATCAACCATGATCATACTGAATAGCAGCGCAGACTTGAGTGGTTGAATGGCCTTTTCCTGCTCATTTCTTCTGTTTCTCTGTGAGTTCTTCTTGGGTAATCCCTTGATGTTAACAACTACTTCTTTTCTAGTGTCCTGGGTCCTGAGGTGATTTACCAGTCCAATGTCAGGAGTTGACTCTACATGCTCAAGACAGATGCATAAATGTCTTCATTGCCGACACATTATCAGTGAAGGTGTAAGAGTTGTCAGATTAATAGAGGTAAGCTGTTATAAAAGCAGTGGCCTCACAAAGTAATTGGCAAAGAATGGATTAGATAATTGTACATTTCTTTTATAGTAAGGTGACCACTTTTTTCTTTGGTGAATCAGGAATAGGGCATAAATTAATCTCTGGCTAAAGTGTGTGTGTGCTGTTCATATATTGACAAAACAGCAAAATTTCAGAATGTCTTGATGATGCATCAGGGTAGTGGACAACATGGGTTAATCGACAGTGATTCTAGTAGTTTGATGCACATGAAAAGACTAAAAACAGGAGGACAACTTCAGTGATGAGAACAGAACTGACTTATGCCCAGTCAATTTGTACTGCAAGTTGGTATACAAAGAGGATCAGCTGAAAACCACTGCTTTCAATAAGTATTATTGGTTTTGTACTTGTTATGATAGAGATCATACATTCTATGAAACTTGTGAAATTATTTGTAATTGGAACAGATCTTGTCACTAATCAGGATCATTAAACTTTAGATGGGTCTCTCAAATCTATTTCGAAGACATGGGACTAGAAATAGACTTTTTAGCCCATCAAATCTGATCTGCCATTCAATGAGATCATGGCGGATCTGAATGGTCAACTTTATTTCCGTGTCTTTTCCCAATAAACCTTACTGATTCAAAATCTGTCTATCTCAGCCTTGAGTATACTTGACAATCCATCTCAACAGTCCTCTATGATAAAGAATTCCAAATTTACTACCATTTGAGAACAGAAATTCCTTCTCATTTCTGCCTTAAATTGGCAGCCCATTATTCTGAGATTATGCCCTCTGGTCCTGGACTGTCTCACATGGGGAAACAAACTTATCCTAAGTCCCCTAAGAATATTGTATGCTTCAGTAAGTCAATTCATTCTTCTTAACTTCCAATAAGTACAGCCCAACCTATTCAAAATTTTCTCATAAGACAGTTCCTCCAGACCTGAGATTACCTAGTGAACCTTCTTTGGAGTGCCTCCAAAGACAGTATATCTCTCATTAGATAAAGTGCCCCAAAACTATTAATCATTTTCCAGCTGTGGTCTGACCCCTCATCAGAACTCTGATGAAGTTTCCTGACCCAAAACATCAACTTTCCTGCTCCTCTGATGCTGCCTAACCTGCTGTGTTCCTCCAGCTCCATACTGTTTTGACTCTGACTCCACCATCTGCAGTTCTTGCTATCTGTGTGGTCTTATGAGTGCCTTGCATATTCTGAACAAGAATTCCCTATTATTCTGTTTCGTTCCCTTTGAAATAAAGACCATTATTCCATTTGTCTTCTCTATTACTTCCTGAACTTGGATGCTAGCTTTTTGTGGCTTATGCACAAGGGCTCCCAAATCCCTTCATAGTGCAGCTTTCTGCAGTCTTATTCTATTTAAATAATATTCAGCTCCTCTGCTCATCCTTCCACATTGCATAACCATCTATTTTTCTACACCATATTCCATCTGCCAAGTTTTGTGCACTTGTTTAATCTGCTTCTGTCTCAGTATAACTATGGTTGTGCACAATGAAGGATATTCTCAGTGGGGAGCCACCATTTTACCCCCATAGGACTGTGTGGCGATCATTCCTACCAGTACTGACCATATTGGTTATGGCGTGGTCAAGTAGTTTTTTTTTTACTATTATGGTTCTCTTACTGCCTTTCATTGGCCCAATGAAAATACCTTTTATTGACCCAGCCCAACTGTAGATTCTGTTCATCCTCACCACTTGCTTTCCCAACTATTTTTGTGTCATTCATTAACTTGGCTCTAGTACATTCACTTCCCTCAGCCAAGTCATTAATATGGATTGTAAACATTGACATAACGATGTACAAAATTATGAGGGGCATAGATTGGGTAGACAGGAAGAAAATGGTTCCCTTGATGGAGGGATCAATGACCAGGAGGTATAGTTTTAAGGTAAAGGGGCAGAAGGTTTAGAAGATGTGAGGAAAACTTTTTATGGGAATCTGTAACTTACTGCCTGTAAGGGTGATAGAGGCAGAAACCCTCCTAACATTTAAGAAGTATTGCAATGCCAAGGTCAAGTGCTGGAAAATGAAATTAGAATAGTTAGTTTTGACCAACATGGACACAATGGGCTGAAGGGCTATTTTTTCTGTGCTGTAGATCTCTATGACTGTAATTATGGCCTCAGCACTGATTCCTCTGACACTCCATCAGTTACAAGTTGCACCTCTTATCTGACTTTGTCTTCTATCAGTTAGCCAATCGTCTATCCATGGCCACATTCACCGAATTGTATCCCTCTGACTGCGTTGCAGACGAAACCATCACCATTCTTGGGAATGTCCTGTCCCACTGGCAGGGCAGACTCTCCAGATGTGATTGTGCAGTGGTGGTGTACAGTTAGAATAGAGTCTTTCTGGAATTATCAACATTGACTCTGGACCCTATGAAGCCTCATGGCAACAAGTTAGGGCAAGGAAACCTCTTGCTAAGACTGATGTATTTCTCCATGCTGAACACTAGTTGAAAGAAGCACTGAGGTTGAGAAAGACACAGATTGTATCCAGCATGGGGAAACATCATAGAACATAGAACATAGAACATTACAGCGCAGTACAGGCCCTTCGGCCCTCGATGTTGCACCGACCTGTGAAACCAATCTGAAGCCCTTCTAACCTAAACTATTCCATTATCATCCATATGTTTATCCAATGACCATTTAAATGCCCTTAAAGTTGGCGAGTCTACTACTTTTGCAGGCAAGGCATTCCACGCCCTTACTACTCTCTGAGTAAAGAACCTACCTCTGACATCTGTCCTATATCTATCACCCCTCAATTTAAAGCTATGTCCCCTCGTGCTAGCCACCACCATCCGAGGAAAAAGGCTCCCACTGTCCACCCTATCTAATCCTCTGATCATCTTGTACGTTTCTATTAAGTCAAATACTAAGAGAAGCATGGTATCACAACTACGGCCCAAATGGCTTAAAGGACATAGTTGCTGGACTAAGCCAATGAAAGACAGTGATAGTGAACAAACTACTTGACCACATCATGACTAATATGGTCAGTATTTGGTAGGAGTGATTACCACACAGTCTATGAGGGTAAAGTGGTGGCTTTGCACTCAGGATATCCTTCATTGCATGGGGTGCACAACCACAGTTATACTGAGATATTGAAATGCTCATATCAGTATGCAGCAAGACCTGGACAATATCCAGGCTTGAACGGATATATGGCAAACATTTGCATCACGTTGGTGCCATGTATTGACTATCTCCCTTTTGACATTCAAATGTACTACTATTGCTGAAATCCCCCAGTCATGCTGTTCCTATTGACCAGAAACTGAGCTAGACCAGCCATATATAAGAGCATGTTGGAAGCTGGAAATTCTGTGATGCTTAAGTTACTTCTGGCTTCCCCAAGCTCAATCCAGCATCTATAATGCATGTGTCAGGCATGTGACAGAATGCTCTCCACTTTCCCGGCTAAGTGAGGCTCTGATGACACTCAAGAAATTCAACATCATCTCAGAGAAAGTAGCCTGCTTGTTTGGCACACCATCCACTACCATAAATATTCACTCCCTCTCCTGTGATTGCATGGCGTGTACCAAATATTAGGTGCACTTCAGCAATTTACCAAACTAATTTAACAGAATCTCCCAGACCCAAAATCTCTGACAGCTGGAATGACAATGGCAATGGAAATACCATCATTTACAAGTTGCCATCCAGGCCTGTTTCTTTGCACTCGTTGTGACAAAATCCTGGAACTCCCTTCCAGACCACATGAACTAGAGCATTTCAAGAAAACATCTCACCACTTTCTTAAGGGCCATCATGAATGGACATGAAATGTCAGCCTTTCCAGTGATGCCCACATTTTTTCTCAACTTTTCATAAAGAACAGTTATCATTGCACTCCAAAACCAATGCATGGTTTGAGAAACATGACCCCAATCTTTATTTATTTCTGTAATGGTTTATTTTATTGTATGAAGATATTTTGCTTCTGTTAATGATACGACAAATACTTTATCCTACAATTGAAAAGAATACATTTAAACAAACACACCACTTGCAAGTGTCACTTCTCCCATGTCAGCTGTTTATTAGTGATGTTGAAATATGTTTTCCTAGAGTTTATTTACTATAATAATGCTTTATTATCTTTTTTCATGAAGTTGGCGTGTACTCAGATTGATTTTGTTCAGAGAATGTAATATGTTCCAGGTTATGTAATATGTGTAAGCATATAATTTTTCATTCTATGAAGTAATATAGTTTATTCAATATGTAGATTGACAACAGGCTCAGGATAATTCTAGATATATGGATTTAGATTGAAATTGTATCTGCATGGCTCAGTAGTGACACTTTTGCTGCTGACACAGAGATTATGGGTTGAAGCCTTACTCCAGGTCTAAGCACACAATCCAGGTTAACATAGAAACATAGAAACAGAGAGGATAGGAGCAGGAGGAGGCCATTCAGCCCTTCGAGCCTGCTCCGCCATTCTTCACGATCATGGCTGATCATCCAACTCAACAGCCTAATCCTGCTTTCTCCCCATAACCTTTGATCCCATTTGCCCCAGTTGCTGTAGCTATTCACCTCTGGACTACATTCAATGTTTTGGCATCAACTACTTCCTGTGGTAATGA
Source organism: Rhincodon typus (assembly GCF_021869965.1). NCBI lineage: Eukaryota > Metazoa > Chordata > Chondrichthyes > Orectolobiformes > Rhincodontidae > Rhincodon > Rhincodon typus. The sequence goes on along the minus strand of NC_063337.1, from coordinate 108,152,766 downwards.
ATTCCAAAGGCTCACCACTCTTTGGGTGAAGAAATGTCTCCTCATCTCCATCCTAAATCATCCACCCCGAATCCTTATACTTTGACTGCTGGTTCAGGACACACCCACCATCAGGAACATCCTCCCTACATCTACCCTAATGATCCCTGTTAGAATTTTATAAGTCTCTATCAGAAACCCCTCTCATTTGTCTGAACTCAAGTGAAAAAAATCCGAACCTATTCAATCTCTCCTCATATGTCAGACCTGCCATCCCCGGAATCAGCCTGGTAAACCTTTGCTGCACTCCTTCGAGAGCAACAGCATCCTTCTTCAGAAAAGGAGACCAAAACTGCACACAATATTCCAGATGTGGTCTCACCAAGGCCCTGTATAACTGCAACAACACATCCCTGCTACTGTACTCGAAACCTCTCGCAGTGAAGGCCAACATAACATTTACCTTCTTTACCACCTGCTGCACCTGCATGCTTATCTTCAGTGACTGGTGCACAAGGACACCCAGGTCCCTCTGCACACTCCCCTCTCCCAATTTACAGCCATTCAGTTAGTAATCTGCCTTCTTGTTTTTGCTTCTGAAGTGAATAACCTCACATTTGTCCAAATTATCCTGCATCTGCCATTGATCTGCTCACTCACCCAACCTGTCGAGATCATGCTGAAGGATCTCTGTATCCTCGTCACAGTCCACCCTCCCATCTAACTTGGTGTCATCTACAAACTTGGAGATGTTATATTTTGTTCCTTCATCCAATCATTAATATATATTGTGAATAGCTGGGGTCCCAGCACCGATCCCTGTGCACCCCACTAGTTACTGCCTGCCAATTTGAAACATACCCATTAATTCCTACTCTTTCTTTCCTCTCTGCCAATAAGTTTCCTATCCATCTCAATACACTTCCCTCAATCCCATGCGCTTTAATATTGCACAATAATCTCTTATGTGCGACCCTATCAAACGCTTTTTGAAAGTCCAAATATACCACATTGACTGGTTAGTGTAGATTACTAGTGTAGTACTGAGAGATGTTACATAGTTTGAGGTGTTAACATTCTTAGATGGATTGTTAAACCAAAACACTATATGGCTGTTCAATCATTTTTTTTCAAAATAGAAGGGTTTCCCAATGTTCTGGACAACAATATCAAACCAGATTAATTGGTGATTCATCTCAATGCTTTTTGTTTTGGTTTGCTCTGTAAAAACTGTGACCACACTTCTTTAGCCAATGAATTACATCTGGAGATATACTGAGGACATCATAAATATTATGCAAGTATAAATTCTTCATTTCTTTGGATGTGAGGGTGGGGCTGATATTGGGCACAAAGCATCAGCACAAAGAAATAAGACATTAATTTTTACTAATGATCTATTGTGAACTGTTGAATATTTGGTTCCCCTACTCCTCCAGATACAACTGAATTGCCAATAACTGTAGAATCAACTTTGCTGACTTATTCATAACTAACAACATGCATCTTGTGTTTTCTTCAAATGTGTGTGGCCCATGTCGCTTCTCTGTCATACTGTTCTCAATTAGCATTATTCAGCATATAAGCAAACTACAGTAACTTCTTTGAGAAGAATTTGTTTGTATGATTTTGAGCAAACTATTAATTTGAACATTCCAGTTCTTCTGGTGAATAATGGCTACATCTAAGCACTGTTTTTACTTACTGACCTCCTGAATGGCCTTACTAGTTTATTAAACACTGCATTAGTATCAAAGTAATTAGTAAAAAGCTAGATTTATTTTACTTTTACTGACATACTGCAGAACTGATTGGTTCAAACTTGACCATTAAAAGAATTCTTGGATTCCGAAACTAAGACCATTAACCGTCTAGATGATCCTTACATTTAAAGAATGGGTTTTGGAATTACTGAAAATGTTGCAACACTTTTTGGCAAAGATTTAAAATGTAAGCATTGAATTCGAAAGTACAGGGAATCCTTGATTTATAATGTCTGCAGTACGAATGTTCATAAATATGACAGCGATCCCATACTCGGGTTGGAGGTGGGGGTGGTATTTTTAAGAATCCAATGAATGAACATTTCTTGTACTTACAAATGGCTGCTTTATATCATGCTGCATTTTGTTCCAACTTGTGAACAAACTGACTTAGGAACAGACAACAGAACAGAACCTGTTCCCAACCTGGATGTTGCCTGTAAACATTTTCCCCTTGTGTGTTGAAAAAAACAAGCTATAGTTTTCCTCTCCAAACACACCATTATTTTGCCGTATGCTCGAGTTGTCATTGAGTGCAAGTGATAATATAATGCTCAATCAAGAGGTTTGGCAGAGTTAAGACTGACAAAATAAACAGACTCACAAAACACTCTTCAGGTTTTGATTTCTGTTTTCATTTTAGAGCCAGACAAACACTAAACAGAGACTTTAATCTTTAAAACCTGTCAACTTTACATTTAGCAAGCAGTCGTACTGTTGCTCCATACAAAACAACTACAAACTGACAGGTATGTACAAAAATCAACAAATAAACAATTTCAGGATGCCAAAAAGTATTAATCAAATGCATATGATACAGTTAATGAAGACAAAACTTCCATTAAATAGAATACTGCTACATGCAACTTGCTGAAAATTGTTGTTTGATTAAAGGTGACCATTGCTAACAATATAAGTTTCATGAAAAAGCAATGACTAACAAATGTCATTTGCTGAATTTTTAAATGTGTCAGAACAGCCTGGATTTGAGTTACAGCACGCAGTAAAATAGCACTATTAAAGTCAAATGAGCAGCTGGGTGGATAATGTAAATGAAATTTTGGCAATGATTCAGTTCAGAGACATAATAGCCAGTATAAATTTACAATCTGCATTAACCATGCTTTAAAAATGTGTGCACCTGATAATACCAACACTGCAAACATTTACACTTCAATGGGTAAAATGCCTTTCATCAAAATATTGCAGGCGCTCACAATGATGAGACAATAGTGCTGGAAAATGGATTGTCTTCTGTTCTGTATATGTACTATATATCAAGTGAAGTATAATACAGGAATAATGAAGAGCTGAAATTATAGTCATGAAGATGTCAATATTACAATTTTAATAATGTTTTCACCTCTATCTGTCAGATTCTGTAATGATTATGAATTGTATCCCAAAAGGATTTAGGAAAGAGATTTATGATCTACATTTGTTACTCTTTTGAGGACCAATTGTTGGGATGTTAACTTAAAATGCAAATTTATTATTTTATTCCTGTTGTGGTTGAAATCGTACAAAAAAAAAGACATTTGATTGGGTCAACTCTATCCTAGGTCCAGCACATTATCTCAACCATAACACTAAAATGGTACAATGAAAAGTATCATAGCATTACAAATAGATTCACTAGAGTATAAGAATGATTATCTGTTTTATTGCAAATAATGTTATGAAATTGGCATACACAGATTGTATTTTTACATTGATCAGATCAAAATTATAAGATAAAAATGATTTAATAAAGAATTCTAAGGGAAAGGAACACTTTTTGAATTGCAAAGTGGATGATTAAACTGATATAAATGCTAATAATCACTGATTTAGTTAACTGTGGGAACAATTTCAGCTACATTCCTATATCCTGTAGAATCACAGAAATGCTTATGCTTTCATGTCAGATTCACCAATTTTAGTGCAACAGTGTCACAGCAGATTCCTTGTCACCATTGCATGCAAAAGCTTATTTATAAATATGATTGCATTCAAGTATCATGTTACTTACCCCATAGCATTTTTGGATAAATGAGGGAGCCATATTTACTAAGTAAAAATATTAATTATTTACAAGTTCTCTACACGAAATAAGTATTTTGAAATTGCAACTATTTAAAATGTGTCTGTAAAGGGATAAAAATTTCCATTCACACATTACATTTTGATAGTTGAGATGTAATATTCTGCTAAAAGAAAACATCTTCAATATCTTTGTCTTGTGCTGAATAATATTAAATTTTCAGTTTTTCTTTGCTGAGGATTTACTGAGATTAGATACGCCCATTTCACACTAACATCAATTTGAACTCTTTATAGGTGTTAAATTAGAGGAGTCAAAATCTTCCTTGTAGAATAACCAATCAATTTTGCTAATTATATGGCAGATGGAGCAAAATATATAATGAATTATGATTTTGCTGAATCTAGTGTCCAGTCAAAATAATGCTCCATTGTCTGATGGCACTACTTTTTATTCTACATCATAAGTTGTAATGTTAAATATTTCTGTTATTTAGAAACCTTCTGTGATATTAAATGAACCAAGCTAAAAGATTTTTTAAAAAATTGGTCAAGTAAAGAAATACCATTTTTAAATATAGTTCAATTTTAAAATTAACAAAAAATACTGGCTAAAACATTGTAAATTCAAGGATGGTACCAGATATTTTTGTCATTAAACTTATGATATCATTATAAATTCTTTTGCCAACACTAAAAAGTTTTGAATTCATATTAACATTTTTGTTTTTTGTGCAAGAAAAATACAGACATGGAATATGTTTATGAATTTACGTATACTTTTGGATTCCTACAATTTTTCCATTTTAGTTTTCAAGTGTTTGTCATCTTGGTTACAGTTAAGCCCATTTCTTTTGAAGTAATTGGCAGGTCAGGAAATAGTTTGGTCAAATAATTAAATGGCAATTCATTTTATTTTCCTTTTCAGGTTGGTTTAAGAAATTTCAATTACTGGTACTTAAAAGAATGGATTCAAACTCTCACATCTGTTTAGTTACTGTTTTCAAAATATGTGAACTTAACTTATATTTAATTGTGGAAAATGGTTTCATTTTATAAAAATAGGGATTTATGACTGGGGGAAAAAGTACCTGTGCAGTGCCTATAATTCACTAAAATTGTAGGCATGATTTTCTGAAGTTGTTTTCTAAAATGTAAAAGCCAATAATGCACCATCAACAGTTCCATGCACCCCTAAGGTATTTCCCAGGTTTCTACAGTTAAGGTGTTATTAAACAATTAAAACTTGTGTCTTAGCAGAAAAAGTCATCATTTTATGACTAGTTATGGTATTGTTGAACCATTGATCTTGTAATATGAATCCGTGCAGGGTCTGCAATTCTGGTGACTTGTTCACTTTCCTAGCGTGGTGTGCAGTTTGTATCTGTCATACACCCAAAGGCTTTGTTATTGAGGGAATAAAGAAGTGCAGGGTTAGATAAGTTGGTAATCAATGTCTATGTAATTGGTCAAATAACCTATTACCTTTTGGCCTCATATTTAAGAGCAATAACGATAACAATGATCAAACACTGTCACATTCCTTTCCTACGGCATTAAGTCTAAAAATTTTCATAATATCTATAAAATGTAAAGCTGCATGATCCCACAATTTTCTTTATTTTTTTTTTATTTTTCAAAATTAAAAGTGTGACCAGAAATAGTGAACAAACATAGTACATGAATGAAACCAGAGACAGCATAAATTGTCATTGTGGTATCGTCTACATTTCAGTTTCTTTAGTTCAATACTTTTACTTATGCCTATATCTTTGCATATAATTCAAATATGTTTCACCAAATAAATATTAACATTCAAAAATATTCTCTGATTACACAACTACAGTATTGTAAAATTTGTTCTCCAGGTTTAGTGCTCAAGCTGCTGAATAGCCATGTTAGTTTGAGCATGAGCCTGCCTGGGAACAGAGTTCTTAATTGACAGATCTTTAAAGAAAATATCATAAAAATCCCTTTATTGTATTAATTAAATTGAATTAGAAGCTTTGAAAGTTCAAAACATCTAGGGAATAATGAAGGAATTAAAAATTCACTGTCAGATATCATCATATGAATGCCTAACATTCATCTCAAATTCCTTTGCTGCTGAATAAAGGCATAAGCCTACACAAATGATGAAGCACAAAGGAAGTTGATATCCTGCAGAGGTATCAACATTTTCTGAGTTACATTACTCTCCGCATAATGTGAGTGAAGAATACAGGAAACCAGAAAGAATACAGGAAAGAATATAGGAAAACTGTCCCTTCAAAAACTCTTGCCTGACCTCATAAGAAAAACCCAAGTGGTTTTTCCAAGTTATTGAATTTGAGTCTTCATGTTATTAATGCGAGATTTTCTGTTTAGCTCTAATAAATAAGAATGGGTTGAAAGCTATATTCCAATTGCCTTGTGGAAGCAAAAACTACAACTCAAAAAACCTCTTAAAATAGTATTTTAGAAATGTTTGAAAGTGCATCAATAAATTCAAAAGCCTGATAATGACAGAAATCTAAAAAAAATTGAAGCTTAATTCATAAATAGTATGAACATCACAAAGTGTGAACATTTAGACATGATAAAAATATGACCATATAGGGAAGATTAATGTTCAACCTGGAAATAAAGATAGACATGCCATCAGCACTGATGTCCCCTCTCTCTATTTCCCATCATCTTTCCAACAAAGCTGTCTGCAGTGGAAGAGAGCAATAATATATGGTATGTGGAATATAACTTTATTTCAATAACGTTTCTTACTAAGCCAAAATCAAAATTATGTCAACCGTACATGCCATGGTGACCTTACATGGAACAGGAAGAAATCTTGGTAAGAGCAGAGTTCATTGCATCGTGGCCAAATTAATTTCTCTGGCTTTTCAAAGTTATCTTTATGCTTTTCATTGACAGGATCAATGAGAAATAATAGGTCAAATTAGACAGCATTGTGTTGCTTGAATACCATGAATGTGCCAAGATGAGAAACAGAAACAACGCTCTCTTCTATGTTATGTGGAACCAATGGCAGTCACAGGTTGATTATGAATGCGTGTGGGAAGATGACATAACTAGATGGCAAGATGCTACTTTCATCAACACTGAGCTTTGGCACAGATAACTGTAAATTGTAGTTTTTGGTTTTACTTAGCACTTCTTGATTAAGAAATTTTGAAGGACTCCATTTGCATCTTTGGGATATAGAATTATCCTAAATATAAAAATATTTCTTGTGATAAAATTTGAACCAGTTCTGTCAGTGACAACGTTCTGGTCTTGAGTATCACATAATTTTTATTGTGATCAAAGTAATAAGCTTCAGAACTTCTGAACTATGTCATCATTTCTCATAAAAACCTTGTAATCTCAATCCGTCTCTCTCTCCCTGTCTCACATATGCTCCATTTTGCAATTTGCTTCCAGTAATTGTGTGGATGTCACCATGGGATGATATGAATTTGAATTCGGATCATCAGGATAAGCATTGAGTGAAAAGTTGACCCAATAAACCCAAACGTGTACTCGTCCAATTTCCATGCAAGGCATTTCAAAGGAAGTATCACTGATGCAAAATAAAAGAACAGTACTGCTCCTTTATTCTTATTGACTAACTCAGGAGCAGAGATATCAATTGCAGCATGCCTAATACCTCTCCAACAAAAGTTTGGCAACTCAGTACAGAATCAGAAGAGACTTGCACCTTGACCTGATATGCATTAAGACTCAGTTTAATGTTGCTTTATAAAAGGAACTTTTGAGGCACTATGTTACCAATTTATTAATATGATGCTGTACAATCAATAAAATTTTACACATAAAATGCTGTGTATTTCAACGATTTTGATAAAAGAGAGAATTTAAAAAGCAAACTATGATATTTCTTGAACATTAATATAGTCTGATTAAACATGATTTTATAACCTGGGGATTGATTATAAATTGCAAGGAAGAGTGGCCATCAACAAGGTGACAAGGCTAGTTATTAACTTATGAGTATCTTGTACTGAAAATTCAATAAAAGCTGAACAACACTGATAAGAGACTTTGTACAACAAGGATACTGTTCAAATGTTATGGTTACTGGGAATTTGTAATGCCAGTAAGGAGGGAAGTATTTATTCTCAAGTGGCATGTGTTGTATACAGTAGATATTCTCCATATTGTCTCTGGAGAAGGTTGACAAACAGTTGTGTATCTGTTTAAAATGTCAGAAATACAGTCAGTTATTCTCTTTCCATACTTGAAGGGAATCTATGATAAGAAAGAACAGATGTCTGGAGAATTAAGAGGCAAATCAGGAGAATAGCCACCCAATTGCATACAGTTTTGATTATAGAAATGTTACTCTAGGTGGCACTCTTTTAACTTGGCTGTTTTTGAAGATTGAATCTAACCTTTTTCTTTGTCTGATAAATTAGTTCATCGAGATGACATGCACCAAAGCTACGATCCAATTTGCCAAACCTCATTTCTTAACTTGGTGATCATTGCTTTTCTTCTGAGATATCTACATGAAACATTACATCTACTCAATTTTTCTAAATTGAACTGAAAATAAGACTCTTACTGAGAAGGTCCTGCCAGAACATAGCAAAATTTAGGTGGTGCCTTCTATCAGTCAGTGTCATGACACCTTCTTTCCTGAAAATGACCACTGAAATAACTATACAGAGGCTGGTATCCTGTCACCGAGTCACCCTTTATTTACACTAGCACAGTACATGGGCTCTTATCAGCCCGTTCAGAGCTAGTCCTTAGAATGAGGAAACTCTCTGACACTCCTATTTTTATCTGTCAGCTAGGCCTCCCTGATTGGCCCAGGCTAACAACCCTAATAAAGGATCTCATAGTCAATTAATCCACCTGGCCAACTTTGTTCCAATTACCACAGTCACTGTGTAGTCGAATAAGATGTGCCTTTCCATGAGTCAGGATTACATTCCTGCTGAATATAACAGGCCACTATATTCTCAGATAACAAGGTGTACAGCTGGATGAACACAGCAGGCCAAGCAGCATCATAGGAGCAGGAAGGTTGACGTTTCGGGCCTAGACCCTTCATCAGAAATGGTAATCAAAAACATCTGGGCTTTTTACATGAGTATCCTGTTTCTAAGTATGCACTGCCCACAATTGTAATCAGGCAATGATCAGTTTAAATCTCTTATCAGGCAGTATCTAGAAGGATTATAGGACACATCATGCATTCAGTGAACACAATTCACTGATTCTGAATCGCACAAGAAATCATTTTCCCACTTGGAATTATGCAGATTTTGTGGGTTACACATTCCCAAACATATACCAGCACATTGCAATGTGAGCCCTGCAATAACTGTGTTGTAACAATACAGTACAAAAGCTGAAATGGTTCAAGAAACTCAGCAGGTCTAACAAAATCTGTGGGGAGAGAAAGCAGATTTAATTTTTTTTTAAATTTGGTGATTCTTCTTCAGTCACTGCACTCAAAACATTAACTCTGCATTCTCACTACAGATGCTGCCAGACCTGCTGAGCTTTCCCAGCAATTTCTGTTTTTTCTTCTGATTTCCAGTATCTGCAGTTCTTTGTTTTATATTATTGTGACAATATGTACCTGGTATTCAAGTTGTTGGTTTGCTGCTATGCATGTACTTATTTCTTTTAGCTTAAGAAACAGATATTTGTAGTAATTATCATCAAGATAAGGGAATTGGTCTACAAGATAATGCCACAAAAATGTAAATTTTGTATTCTCTTTGTTTCCTTTCAATAGAAGCAACATTAACCAACTGAACCTTAGTGACTGGCTTTAAAAGGGAAAGGTGTTTAGGAGAGCACAGCACTACCATGTTGTTTAATAACACCCCTAATAAAAGCTCTGGATCTGGAATTCATAAACTTGGTCGTTGATATTGATACACGATCCTTTTTTTGTAGCTATTCATATTTAGCTTGAAGGTTGCTAGAAACACAGTTTACTTGATCTGCTGAATTATTGTTGCAAATTTGCATGTTTTGTTTGATTGAGAATTAGGTGTGAATGTTGAGGGCAGATAAATGCAAGATTTAAAATGTCAGTTTGACTTAAAAGTTCTCAAACTAAATTAACACTGACTATTTATCACTAAACACAAAAGCTTGTAAAGTTGATCTCTCATTGTGATTCAGCATCCAATACAAGTGATGATAGTGACAGAAGGAAAGACAAAAAAAGGAGGTTTTCTGATTGGACACAGTAAAGGATGATCATACAATTCACCGAAACAACTACATAAAAACATTGATATCATTCATGCCATATGAAGTATGATGAATAAAGAAATTTAGGGGGTTATGCAGCTTTCAAACTGAAGAGCATAAGCATTTCCATTTAGAGCAGATGCAGAAACTTTACATATTTTGAAAGTTACAAAATACCAGAAAGTACCAAAAGATATAAAATCATTTTGATCTGGAAAGTTACACATTAAACAACAAGACCTAAATTCACATTTCATTGCTTACAAAACATATAGTGCAGCTATGGCAATGGACTTCCACTATAACAATATGCCAAACAGCATTGCTAATTCTTCTGGAATAAATTTGAAAACAATCTTCATTTGCGGTACTGTCATGGCCACAAAAATGGAATAAAGCTGTCAACTTGCATAATGCAGAAAAATGCTGCCTATGAATGAAGGCAGTCAGGCACAACACAGAAAGAAATTTACTCATTTCTTGTGAAAGAGCAGTGGCTTCACAAGGCCAGCCAGGATCTTGGGTAACTGTGTTGTTATAATCTCTGACATCATCTCTGGAAATTCCACACTCAATGCCTGGGACTGAACAAAAGTATTCAAGCAGAACTGATGTAGTTTCTTGACAAGCTATTGAAAAGAGACAATGGAATTATCAAGTCTGATTGTGATTTCTTTATCTGTTAAACTTCAATATTCTAAATGGTTTCTATCACATACCAATGGACAGAAAGAGAGACACGGGCAGAAATTATTTTGATGTTAATAACAAAACTTAATACAGTCTCATATCAGTTCCCTAGATGTCCATGATTTAACTGCAAACATTAAACAAAGAAAGATCAAAGAATAGTACCGGACAAGAACAGGCCCTTCAGCCCACCAAGACTGCACCAACACAGATGCCTTTCTAAACTAAAAACCTTTTGCCTCTATGCAGTGTGTATCCCTCTATTTCCCATCTATTCATAAATATGTCAAAGTGCATCTTAAATGTTGCTATTGTATTTTCTTCTACACCTTCTCTGGCAACATATTCCAGGCACTTAACCATCCTCTGTGTAAAAAAACTTGCCTCTCATATCTTCTTTAAACTTACCTCTTTTTACCTTAAACCTATGACCCGAATAATTGGCATTTCTACCTGGGGAAAAAGGCTCTGACAATCCATTCTATCCTTATCTCTGATAGAAGTTTACAAAATTATCAGGTTGCCCCCACATCCTTTGATGTTCAAGTGAAAACAGACCAAGTTTGTCCAATTACTCCTCATAACAAGTGCCTTTCAAACGAGGCAACAGCTTGGTAAACTGTTTCTTTGCCATCTCTAAAACCTCCACATCCTTCTGGTAATGTGGCAACCACAACTGTATGCAATATTCCAAATGTGGCATAAGTAAGTTTCTATACAGCTGCAACATGACTTGCTAATTTTTATACGCTATGCCCTGACCAATGAAGGCAAGCATGCCAGAAGCCTTCACAACCACCTTATTCACTTGTGTTGCCAATTTCAGGGAGCTGTGGACCTGAACCCTCTGTATGTTGATGCTACTAAGGGCGCTGCCATTTACTGTGTAATTCCCTCCTGCATTAGATCTTCCAAAATGTATCATCTTACATTTTTTCTGAATTAAATTTCATCTGCCATTTCTCTGCCCAAGTCTCCACGCTATCTATATCCTGCTGTATCCTCTGGCAATCCTCCTCACTATCCACAGCTCCCCCAATCTTTGTGTCATCTACAACTTATTAATCAGGCCACCTACAATCTCCTCCAAATTGTTTAGATATATTACAAACAACCGGGGTCCGAGCACTGATCCCGATGGAACACCATGAATTACAGATCCCCCATCAGAAAAACACCTTTCCATCGTTACTTTCTGTCTTCTATGACTAGTTTTTTGCCTTAAGTGTCCAATACAATAATGAATAGATGAAAAGTCATATGAACATGTTAAACATTTGCCACTTGGCAGTAACCAACAATTATTTCTGATCCTATAGCTTTCAGTAAGGAGGAAAGATTAAAAATGTCAATGAACGAAGTTGTGCACCAAATCCTCACTTCCAGGCTGCCTCAATCTGCATCATTAAAGTTTTTGTTTTGTAAAGGGCAATATAGGGTGGGTGAAACCCAGATGTAACTGTATATATAGAACATGGTAAAAGATGGGGCAATTTAATCCAATCCGGCTTTCAACTTTGGGATAAATTAAGTGAATTATAATTAACATGAGAAAGTATTTGTAGCAAAGTGTGTTTTATCCAATATGTAAAATAATAAAGCAATGAGTGACTGGATCAAGTGGAACAGGAATCCAATCCTCAGTCAGTGCGGAATTTGCTGATCTTAGTCATTGTGGCCGTAAGACCATTACAACAGCCTCAGTGTTACTGGGTGAGAAAAGGGAATTGTGATTTTAACTTCTGCCATGTGATCCCTGTTAAATAACTTGGGTGAGGATTGGATGGGGCTTGACTATGATATTCCTGAGTGCAGTCAACTGCTGATACTGCAGCCTCTGATATGAAACAATGGATGAGCTATCGAACATTGCTCTGGGAACTATAATCGAGGAAATACTCACTGCTTCAGTTTTTGAGGAGAGGGGCAAACTGGTGAAGAGAATTGTAAGGTGGGAGGGCAGGGCACGGTTGTGATGTTGGAAAGAGAAACAAGGGATAGATCATTTGCACTTTGAGGATTTGATTTTATTCACAATAGTATTGAGACCTGCACCAATCCCTGCAGAAAGATCACTAATTATTGGTTGACAAGGAGTTTTGTGCTCAAGATTTGCTGGTAAAATTCATTAATAAATCCATTCAATATATAGCATGTGACACTAGGTTACTACCTATCAAAGTAATATCTAATTAAATAACCACACCTACTTCATGCATCGAGTCCATGAGTTTAGTGAGCTGGTAGAGACGTTGAGAGTTGCTCTGTGAACCTTTCTCCTGCAAGTTAATGGCTCTACTCAGCTCTCTAATGTAGTCTCTCCGCATCTCTTCAAAGTAAGATTGGCTCTTCAGGCCTTCCAAGGGAACTGAAAAACAAATCCCAGTCCCTGCATAAATTTTTCTGAATGAAACGATGGGCTTGATTCACACAAACCCAACAGCAGATTTGAAGGCAGGGAGCTGGAAAAACATCCAATGGCCAGCCTGCTTGCCATCTACTGGACTGCCCTTTACCTGTCTGAAATGTTACAGGGATAAAGGAGGTGTTGGTTGACTGGCCCAGAATGGATACTTGAGCTCTCCAGTTACTATCAGTATTTTATGCTTGGTGGGGGACACCTACTTCATTCAGAACGTCCAACAGCTTTAGCTGGACTAGTTGGTGTCAGGCAAGGAGGACCTCCTATGGGGGCCCTTCGGCAATTGGATATGGTCACCCTCCCAATGTCATTCCCTCACTTTTATTCACTTGTGGGACATGGGTATTGCTGGCTGGCCACCATTTTATTGACCATCCCTAGTTACTCTTGAGAAGGTGGTGGTAAGCTGTCTTCTTGAACCACTGCAGCTCATTTGTTGTAGATAGACCCATCATGCCATTGGGAGGTGTGTGGGAGTTCTAGGATTTTGACACATCAAAAGTGACAATGCTACCCCATTTCTCCTTGAACCCCGTCCTTCACTTACCTAGCTAAGACCCCCTTCCTCTGGACTTTCCAGGCCTCATTGATGTGGTGGAACTACCTGTATTGCAACAGTGGATACTGTTTCCATCTGACAATGCTGGAACTACAGACGGCCAACCAATCTGTTTAGTGACTGCTCTAAAATGGGCCTTCCTCCCAAGATAGGAGTGGAAGTGTGCCTGAAAGGAATTAAAACTCCTCCCGTCATTAAATTGCTTTGGGTAACCATTAGAATTATGAGTGATCTACCCGTCCCCAAAATGTTTAGCTGGTGGGTGAGTGGAATAGATCAAGTAGACCCCATATAAATCTACCCAACATTGTATGATTTTGATTAACCCAGCAGGTATTTGCTGGAACAGTCCGAAATCCCAGCTACCAAGCTTATTCCTTTTGGAGGATAAGAGTAACGTTTCCAAGTCCTTGTGCATTCCCACTAATATTAGGTTCAATTTTAAGAGATTTGTCAGGCCAATTGTTTTTAGCTTGCTGCCAAATTATTAAGTAATGCATTTTAAACAGTGCTTATACTTAAAGAAACATTTGTTTGACACAAATCATTGGGTGGATAAGGGATTATTTCCAGTTTAGAACTCCTAGTAGGGAATCTCACTAATCTGCAGCATCTATTGGAAATTAAAGCAAACTGAGCACAACAGTCTACCCAATTATTGAAATAGTTGAGACATTACATGTAGCGTACTCTTGAGTTTACAATAGACAGTCAGTAAATAAGGACATCCTACTAAAACGTATCGACTCTGTAATGATGTTTTAATAAGAACTTTATTAACTTTGTGCATAAGAGAAAATATACCATATACAGTACAAAATTTAGGAATGTCTTTGTTATAGCTATTGAATCATTGTGGTATTTTACACATTCTATTGCCAACTATAAAGATATTGAATGGGATGTCACATTGTATAAATTAGTTTTGTTAATTGGCAGCAAGCAACTCACCTGTAGTGAGTAATTCTTCTCCTGACTCCCTAAAGCCTGTTCACCATCAAAAGCTACAAGTCAGGAGTGTGATAGAATATTCCCCACATGCCTAGCTGGGTGCAGCTTCAACAACACTCAACAAACTTGACAGTATTCCAAATGAGATAACAAGGTGTAGAGCTGGATGAACACAGCAGGCCAAGCAGCATCATAGGAGCAGGAAGGCTGACGTTTCGGGCCTAGACCCTTCATCAGAAAAAATTTTTCTGTGTTCATCCAGCTCTACACCTTGTTATCTCAGATTCTCCAGCATCTGCAGTTCCTACTATCTCTAGTATTCCAAATGAAGCAGCCTTCTTAATTGGCACCACATCCACAAGCATCCTTTCCATCCATCACCGACGCTCAGGAGCAGCAGTGTGTACTATCTACAAGATGCACTGCAGAAATTCACCAAAGATCCTCAGACAGCACCTTCCAAACCCATGACCACTTCCATCTAGAAGGACAAGGACAGCAGGTACATGGAAACACCACCGCCTGCAAGTTCCCTTCCAAGCCACTCGCCATCCTAACTTGGAAACATATCGCCATTCCTTCACTGTAGCTGGGTTAAAATCCTGGAATTCCCTCCCTAAGGGCATTGTGGGTATACTTACACCAAATAGTGGTTTAAGAAGGCAGCTCACCACCACCTTCTAAAGGGAAATTAGGGCTGGATAATATATGCTGGCCCAGCCACTGAAACCATGTCCTATGATTGTATTAAAAATCATATTGTTGTCATTTCTGTCAGCTTTTCAACATAAATTACACCATTTCATTTAATGCATTAATGGACAGCTCCATGCAAGTTAAGCTCCCATAATTTGCATAGTTGCAATATACTTTATAGCATGTCCAAGGCTCTGGTGTACCATAAAAAGCTATTTCAATGGTAACCATTGAAATTCAGTCTGGGTGGAGACAAAACTCTACCAATAGAAAGTTACAGCTTCATTATGGCCGCTAGTACCACACTGAGTGATCAGAACTAATATCTTTCAATATCTTCCACAAGGAAAGAATTGCAACAAAAACAGAAATTGCTAGAAAAGCTCAGCAGGACTGGCAGTACCTCTGGAGAGAAATCAGAGTTAACATTTCAAGTCTAGTGACTCTTCCTCAGACCCAACTGTTCTGACAAAGGGTCACTAGACCTGAAACGTTAATTCTGATTTCTCTCGACAGATGCTGTCAGACCTGCTGAGCTTTTCCAGCAATTTCTGTTTCTGATTTACAGCATCCGCAGTTCCTTTGGTTTTTTATAAATAGATTGTTACAATCTTTTTCAATCCTTTCTCCTGATTAACAACACATTAAGATCCTTTAGAACATCAAAAGATGGTGAGGCCGCTTCACATGCAATGTCTACCCCTACATGTTGTGTCAAATGCAATATGCTCAGTCTCCTCTTGACACGCACTGAAATGAATAAACACACATTTTGCTACTTACTCCTAGCCCATAAAAGGTGTTATTTCCAATTTCCCGCTTTTGCTGCCTTCACATAGTCCACCTCTTCCCTTCTCATCCTCTACTTTATTTCTCCATTTCTGGGGATCTGCAGTTTACTAGTACCTGTGAAGTAATGGTTCCACAGTGTGTGAGGCTACAGGATCATGATGTAAAGAGGATGTAACATCATGAGATTAAGACAGAACTGGAGATTGATGTCATGATGGAGATTCTCTGAGCTACTGCAGATCAATTTTTCTTTTTATTCAGTTGTGGGATATGAGGGTCACTGGCTAGCCAGCATTTATTGCCCATCCCTAGTTGCCTTTGAGAAGGTGATGGTGAGCTGTTTTCTTGAACTGCTGCAGTCCTTCTTCTGTAGGTCACCCCACAATGCTATTAGGGAGGGATTTCCAGGATTTTGAGCCAGCAACAGAGAAGGAATGGTGATATATTCCAAGTCAGGATGGTGAATAGTTTGGAGGGGAACTTGTAGTTGGTGGTGTTCCCATGTAACTGCTGCCCTTGTTCTCTTGGATGGAATTGGACATGGGTTTGGAAGGTGTTACCTAAGGATCTTGGTGAGTTTCTGCAGTGCATCTTGTAGGTAGTACACACTGCTGCTACTGAGTGTCGGTGATGGAGAGAGTGGATGCTTGTGGATGTGATGCCAATCAAGCGGTCTGCTTTGTCGTTTTTTAACTCATTAACAGGATGAGGGTGTCACTGGCTAGACAGCATTTATTGCCCATCCCTAATTGCCCAGAGGGCAGTTAAGAGTCAACCTTATTGGGTTGATCAAAGCTTGACACCATTCCCCAAAGGACATTAGTGTATCAGATGGGTTTTTCTGACAATCGACAATGGGTTCATGGCCATCATTAGATTCTTAATTCTTAATATTTTATTGAATTCAAATTCCATCATCAGCTGTGGCGGGATTCAAACCCGGGTCCCCAGAACATTATCTGGGTCTCTGGATTAACAGTCCAGTGATAATACCACTAGGCCATCATCTCCCCCTGCATGGTGTCAAGCTTCATGTGTGTTATTGAAGCTGCACACATCCAGGCAAGCGATGAATATTTTACTTGGCTCCTGACTTGTGCCTTGTCAACGATGGACAGGTTTTGGGGAGTCAAGAGGTGACTTTCTTGCTGCAGTTTTCCCAGCCTCTGACCTGCTCTTGCAGCCGCTGTGTTTATGTGGCGAGTCCAGTTTCCTGCCAACAGTAACCTCAAGGATGTTGATAGTGGGGGAATTAGTGATGGTGATATCATTGAATGACAAGGGGTGGTGATTAGATTGCCTCTTATTGGAAATGGTCTTTGCGTGACATTTAAGTGGTGCAAATGTGACTTGCCACTTGTCATCCCAAGCCTGGGTATTGTCCAGATCTTGTTGCATTTGAAAATGGACTGAACATGGTGTTAGGAAATGAGTAAAAGTTATGATAAAGTGCAAATATGCTACTGCGGAATTATTTAAGAGACAACCAGATCCCCATAACACTGACCTGAAGACATGGTGGCAGTAAGGCAATAATATATGCAACCAAACTGTTATGCAGAAGAACCCAAAAGCAACCAGAACTAAAAGACAGGCGACAAGGGTGGAATAACATAATTATACTACAACAGCAAATAGGAGGGAAAAACAGTAAAAAAAACTGACTCACCCGTGAGCAGGCAATGTGACCTTGGAGCATGGTAAGTGTCTCAGATCAGCAGCACAGCAGCAGAGCTTTGAGCAGCTATGAGGATAGAAGCAACACTACCACTTCCAGAGCTATCCCTGAGAGTAGAAAGTCTGCAGTAGGTGCACATGTTGAACAGCTGGAGAAAACCCCTTGAGCAGGTATTGAGCAGCTTCAGGGTTGCATAAGTAACAGCAGCACAATCAGGTATTAAGCTGTTTTGTGCAGTTGAAACCAATGACCTGTATAGATTAGCTGGCAAATTGTGCTTGTGAGGATTTAAGGGATGAATTAATATACAACTTCATGGTCAGTGTGATGGATGGAACACCCAGCTGTCAGATTTATTTTATAGTCTAAAGAGGACCTGACACTTGTTAAGGTGGGATAACAAGGTGTAGAGCTGGATGAACACAGCAGGCCAAGCAACATCATAGGAGCAGGAAGGCTGACGTTTCGGGCCTAGACCCTTCATCAGAAAATTTTT
>NC_063337.1:108123606-108124499 GCF_021869965.1 Rhincodon typus | reverse complement strand
GCAGCTTTTCTGATGAAGGGTCTAGGCCCGAAACGTCAGCCTTTCTGCTCCTATGATGCTGCTTGGCCTGCTGTGTTCATCCAGCCCTACACCTTGTTGTCTTGGATTCTCCAGCATCTGCAGTTCCTACTATCTCGGCATCAGGATACTATTTAAATGAGCCACAACACATTGCAGCAACCCGGAAATACACAAAGCAGAACAGGAGCATGTATGCGGAGCCTTCAAAAGGAATGGATACCCGAAAAGCACAATCTGCACTTACCTCAGAGACAGACCATAACAGGAAGACACATGACCAGACTCACTAATCACCCTACCATACATCAAGGACATTTCAGAGATGACCACAAGACTTCTCAGACCCCTAGGTATCAGAGTAGCCCACAAACCAACAACCACCTGACGACAGCTACAGACAAACGTAAAGGATCCCATACCCAAAACCAGCAAAAGCGGTGTGATATACAAAATACCATGCAAGGACTGTGAGAAACACTACATATGATAAGAACATAAGAACTAGGAGCAGGAGTAGGCCGTCTGGCCCTTCGCGCCTGCTCCGCCATTCAATAAGATCATGGCTGATCTTTTCGTGGACTCAGATCCACTTACCCACGTTCTCACCGTATCCCTTAATTCCTTTATTGTTCAAAAAAAATCTATCTTATCTTTAAAAACGTTTACTGAAGTAGCGTCAACTACTTCACTGGGCAAGGAATTCCATAGATTAACAACCCTCTGGGTGAAGAAATTCCTTCTCAGTTCAGTCCTAAATCTGCTCCCTCTAATCCTGAGGCTATGGGCCAAACCAGCAGAAAACTGACACAAACACCAGCCAGACACCAAGAGACATGACCAATTCTCACTTGTCTCGCTACACACAGACACCA
>NC_063337.1:108105593-108123596 GCF_021869965.1 Rhincodon typus | reverse complement strand
CTCACTTGTCTCGCTACACACAGACAACAAGAGACATGAATTCGACTGGGACAACACATCCATAATTGCACAAGCCAACCAGAGACACGTCAAGGAATTCCTGGAGGCCTGCTTTTCCAACCGGAATTCCATCAGCAAACACATTGAATTACACCCTGTATACAAACCACTGAGAAACAAAACTGCAATTAATACCAATCACCCCAACAAACCGAAGCATATAAATAACAAGTGGGACGGAACACCAACGTGTCACCGGAGCTGCACCGACAATGTTACCTAGCCGGGTGATCAAACATTTGCAACCAAACCCACCGGCTCAGCAAGCAAGTCTACAACCCCATGTCTAGGATAGAGCTAGCCCCATGGTTTAAATGCAGAAGCCACAATTTGTGGCATGTCCATGCTAGTTTCAGTGGAAATAGGAGCTATATAAATCTGTAGTTGCCCCCTCCTTTACCTGACAGTAGCAGTGCTGAAGCATAATGCAACCTGCCTCTGTGTTCAGCTGGGATAGGCCACCAACCTCTTGTTGTTAAGTTTGTCTCTCTGAAAGGGAAGCTGCACTGAATTAGAGAGTGCTGATACTGAATACTGTTATTGAAATTCTGAACAAGGAAAATTGAACACCAGAGCAAAGAGATGACTTCACAGGGACTGAAGAGATGGACAGGATGGAAAATGCCAGGAGGTTCACAAGGACTGTAATGAAGGTTAGCGAATGCATCTCCTCACCACATTCACTCAGTGTACCCAATGCTTGCTGATTTGACATTTAAGAGCTTAAGGAAAAAGATAAATCGATCATTCAGCTACTCTTGATCTCTTCCCATGTCTCTGAAATCACAAACACTGTATCCTACAATTTATCCATCTCAGTCTTGAATTCTCAAGGAGTGAGCATCCATAGCACTGTGGGTTGGAGAATATTCACAATTGAGTGAAAGAATAGTCAATCCCTTGCTGAGAGAATGTGGCTCTAGTTCTAGGCTACCATGCCGAGGGAAATATCCTCCCTTGCGAATGTGATATGTTTCAATGACACCAACACTTATTCTTCTAAAGTTGGAGAAATAAAGATCTAATCTCCTCAATCTCTGCATAGAGAACAATCTCCTCATCCTCGGAAGTCAATCCAGTGAAATTTCATTGCACTTCCTTTGAAAGCCTGCAATTCCTTTCTTTGGTGAAGGGACCAAAACTGCAGGTGCTGTTCCAGATAAGGCCTGAATTAAGTTCTGTATAAATGTAGTAATACCTCTTTACTTTTAAACTCCTTTGTAATGAAAGATAACATTTCATTTGTATTCCTGACTACTTTCTGTAATCACTTGTTGCCATACTGTAATCTGTGTACAAGGACACCCAAGAGCCTAGGAACCCCAACACACACCCTTTCCTCCTTTAAAATACGTTGTTTTTCTGTTTTTAGTGCAGAACTTGAATATTGATGAAAGAGAGACATTGTTAAAAAATTTTCTCTTGCACTCAGGAAGTATATCAGCTTCAGAAGGCCTTCAGATTTTATAATTGCACTCCCAAAGATTTATAATATTTGGCTCCTTCTCCAGTTTGGATCTGTTTACTGGTTAATGTAATGCAAGCAGAATAGTTCTGATTGTGCATTGGCAAGTGAGCAGGTCACAAACTTGCTACTATAAAAATGACCATAGATACCAATACAGTTGGTTGGGATGTGTTCCCAGTCATATTACCTCTAACCAAATCAATCCCAACACTGTAGTGCCTGTCATGGGGCTGTTATTATCAAGGAAATTTAAAAACTTTACTTTGCAAAAGTTTTTAACATATAATAATTTTGTTTCACATTCACTCTCAAAAAGATGATGTTCCTTCAAGAGCCCAGTAATAAGTGTGAGAATAGATATTAGTGCTCCTTTCAGAAGATGAACTCAAAAAAACTCTCTCATCCACAAGCTGCTCATGATCTATTCGAACTTCCTTTACTGAAGGATATATTCCACATCCAGTCTTTGCAACAGCATATGTTTATCATGATTTATGTAAAACCGAGATTAGAAACAAACTAAATCTGACCCAATAGTTTCAAACGTATAGTTTGCACACAGTTTTGTTTCTTGATTTCTGATATTCTTGGAGGGTCATGGTACCAGCAAAATTGTTAACTAATGGACAGATATCCTTTCTGATTCAAAACTGGCTTGTAGGAAAATGGATATCTCTTTACTTGTTCAATAACAGAATGAAATTTAATAGTCTATGATGATAGAAACTTGGAACAAACACAAGTATATCTGATAAAGGGTCTAGGCCCAAAACGTCAGCCTTCCTGCTCCTCTGATGCTGCTTGGCCTGCTGTGTTCATCCAGCTCTACACCTTGTTATCTCAGATTCTCCAGCATCTGCAGTTCCTACTATCTCTGATACAAGTATAAGCAGCCTGTTTCTGAGCTATTTATAATCTATCCCCCTTTTTTTCAGTTTTGCATGCCCAAGCAAAGGAATTGTTTAAAATCTGGCTATTTTTCATGAGCAAACTCTTCAATTAGCAAGTACACATTTATTTGTTTAGACTTTATTATAAAATTAACTAAACTGTTTCATGTCAATTTTAATTTTGAAAGTGTAATCCCAATTTTAGGTAAAGTAACCTATATGATATGAAATTCCAACAGGCATTCAAAAGAATTCACATGATCATTATTTATAAATACAGAACTACCAATATAAAAGGAATGTTAGAAGTGACATTTATGATTTATAATTATTATGTTGTATATTTTGTGAACTGATTTTGTAAATATATGAAAAAGTATTAATTTTATGAAACACGTTTAAAATGTTATTGTTTAAGCAGAGATGAACAGTTGCTATTCCCAAATAATAAAAAATGGCATGTTGATAGACAAAAGAAATACAATTTTGCCTAAACCGAGCGTACTCTATAATTGAATAGCAGTGCCATCCCACAACTTCAGTTTTATAAAATTCACAGTCTGAAGTTATTTCAAAGTAACATTATTTAGTAGTGATTGATTGACACAGATAAATCCAGAAATATTTCAACATTGTTCCTTGTTGATTCATGCAGATATTGCTGCACAACTGTTTAAAATGATAAATGTGCAATTTAGAAGTCAGTATCTAAACTTAAAAAAATACAACTGGTTGTTTTGAATGTAATGGTATGTGTAGAATTGATCAATTTGAATGTAACATTATTTAGCTTTCACTTCCTAACAGGGTGTCTTTACAAATACACTGCTTCCTGCCCTTGGCACTCCAATCTACATGAATTTACTTATCCAGAATGGGACTACTCTAGTACCTGCTACCTCAAGTCCTCACCAAGCTCCATTGATCCCAGGTGCTCCTATAAGTCAACTTCAAAATTATTAATGCTATCATCAAATGATCTATAGATTTAGTCCACCACGCTCGGTGACCACTTATAGCATCACATCCCTGTTTGCACCCTTCGCTTTTTTAAAATGGATTCATCCCTCATTAGCCACAACATCTCTTTACTTGGTCTCCACCCACATTACCTTCAAAACCACAACTGAAACGCTTTAAACAACTGCCTTATTGGATCTTCTTCTTAATCCATTTCATCCTGTATCCTTTTCACCTGTCCATTTTCAATCATGTATTTTGCAATATCTTTCTGAAGTGAAAGTGCAACATAAGTTACAGCTGTTATTTTAAGGTACATTTTTCAGAAAGTTAAATAAATCTAATTAACTACTCATAATATAAGTGCTTAAAATGATTGTTACACTGCCTCAGAGACTTGCCAATCATTCTTAACAGTGCATATAGAAGAATTTAGCTAATGTGAATTCAGTCAGTCCATAAGCAGCAGCCTATAGTATAAAACAACATTCCAGTTGAGGTATGTGGGAACAAGGGGCATAAGAGCAGGAATAGGGCATTTGGCCTACTCCATCATTCAGAACGTTCATCATTGATCTGGTTCTAGTCTCAATTGCTCTTTTGCCACTGTAGTAATTGTGACCAGGTGGACCTCATTAACTAAAAGATCCTTGATCGGGATTGTTAACCTGGGCCAAATGGGAAAGCTCTGGCTGATAACATCACCAGGAGATGAAAATCTGCTCAGTTGATCACTAACTCCAAGCTGGCTGGTC
Organism: Rhincodon typus; assembly: GCF_021869965.1. Lineage (NCBI taxonomy): Eukaryota > Metazoa > Chordata > Chondrichthyes > Orectolobiformes > Rhincodontidae > Rhincodon > Rhincodon typus. The sequence goes on along the minus strand of NC_063337.1, from coordinate 108,119,463 downwards.
ACAGCCAGTGTGTTGAGCATGAGTAAATAAAGGGTGATGTGACATGGCCTCTGTGTGCAGTTATTTCACCTACATTCTCTCACACACCAATAACCCTAGACTCCATTAACTATAAAAAGTCTTTCTAATTCAGCCCTGAATAAAAGTAAAGACCAAGCCTCGGTTACCTTCCAGGAAGGACAGTTCCCCAAAATTCTCTGTGGGACACAGAAACACACGGTGGATATTTGATATCTTGTGACCGGTACTCAATTCCTATGGTTGGATGTTATATCAGAAGTAGGAAGGGAGCAAGGAAGTCCACTTAGGTCAAGAACGTCAGAAGACCAGGTTTCCCACGTGTCCCATCTCATGGATCAGGAACAGCCAATAACAACCTTTTCTCCCTGTCTCCTGGCTGTAGCGAGCCTATCTGAGAAGCTGGGTAGTTGGTGGTTGGGGAAGTAAGTATTGAGAACGAGGCTGTGGCAAGGGAGTGTAAGGGCACTGGCTAAGATCAGGCAGGACTGGGGAATGGAAGAAGAATTTTGGATACAGCAAGTGTTGGGAGATAGGGGTCAGGGGAGTTAAATTTAAATTCATTGTTAAATATGAGGCAGGTACGTAAATTGTCCCTTATCCTAATTCTATTAACACAAGGTAGGTGCATTGGGATCAGAATCCAATTTTACATATTTAACATTCTATTTAACCTAAAGCTGTCTATTTCTTTCTGGTTTAAAAGGTCTCTGTTACCTCTCAACTAGGACTGCAGATTAGATATTTGCAACAGGCAATAGTCTAGGGTTGAATATTGTTTGAGCCCAGAGCTGATATTGGCTCAGTTTAGAACCAGAAATAACAGGGCCCCATAGAAATCAGATACAGCCACTGATTTCTCCTGTAAGGATTCATTTCAGAGAATTTCCTTAAATAGGCAATAATCTCAACTAAGAACACATCTTTCATCAAGTGTGCTTTCAAACCAACTCTGCAATTCAGCCAAAGAACAAGCACTTATTGTTTGTAATTACTGCTGTTGTATTTGCCATGATCATAGTGACCAGGGTAATTATACACCAGGCCATTCAGAGAACTTAAAAATCTTGAGAGTGGTTGACAATGGGGTCATTTTAAATCTCAGAGTCTACACTGACAGATAAACAGTGAAACAGAGTATTAGTCAACTTCTAAGGATCAAATTAGAAAATAATTCATTCAGCAAAAGGATGCTGGTTGGTCTCAGTGCATAAAATTCTACTCTCACTTACTTGTATTAAGCAGTATTAAGGTTTTCATGCACAAAAATTCCTCTTGGGTCACTTGAAGATGAATGAATTCTTGTGAGATTTGTCGCATTGCTATACACAGATCATACATTGCAGACTTCTGCATTCGCTGCCTGAAAAAGATAACCATCAAAGTAAAATGCAAACACAAAAACTACACGACGCTCCCAGCTCCAGTTATTTCCCAGAATTAATTATCAAACAGAAGAGTAAATCCTATCCTCTAATCACAGCGTGCTGGGATACATAGAGGTCCAGTTCCAATGGTGTCAAAACCAATTCTTGTAATAGCACGGAAGTTGTATCTTGATCCAAGGACTGCAAATAGTCAAGACAGTGGCTCAATGCTGCAATTGCGAGGTCAACTAGGGATGTGCAATATATACTGGCTTAGCCATCAATGCCCACATTGCAGGAGCAAATCAAATTTAAAAAACTGACTTTGTTCCATCTGATAGTATATCTGTGTCTACATCTTTTGAATGATTTTTTATTGCCCAACATTAAATTTATATTCTTTCAACATAAAGATGCAAAGGATTGAGAACTGAGACTTGAGGACTTTAGATGTACATTGAGATGTTATTGGAATGTAACCAATATATAGAATATCCACACAGAATACTTGTAAACCTTCTACTTCTCACTTAACCAAAACCAGTGCACCTATTGAATACTAAAGGACGATATGGAGCAAAATGGGAACAACTGCAGCCTGCTGGATGTTCTGCTAAGGGTGTTTATTATGTGTCTGCTTTTCAGATACAAATTGACCTTGCATTGTAATGTTGTGGTGCTGCAATACATTGTGCAGAATGCAATGGAGATGCCCTAACATCAACTATCCAGTGACATCAGCTTTGAAAGACTTAAACCTCTGACTTTACCGAGTAAAGAACACGCTGGAAACAGACACTATCAGCTCCACTCTAGGTGGTGGCTTTGGAGGTCCTGTTGTGGGAACATGAAGCTTTATTAAACAGGTATCATTCTCCAGTGAAGAACATTAACACAGCAGACTGGAAGAAAATAGTTGAAAGAGTGAAAGCCATCTTATCTGGACAAGCCTCTAGATCAAGTTAAAATGAAAATTCTGAGCATTGATGAAATGTCATCAACCTCAAAAGTATACCATTTTGAATAGTATTGTGGAGGACAGCCTCTACGGGGAATTTAGCAGCAGCTGCCAGGTCTGTGGCACCATGACTGGCTCTGCTATAAAACAGGGCATGGCAAAGATCAAGCAAGCAATTGTGATAGAGGGCTCTCTAGTCAGACAAACAGACTGGCATTTCTGTGGCCACAAGTGAGATTCCAGGATGGTGTGTTGCCCCTCCCTGGTGTCAGGGTCAAGGATATCTCACAGCGGTTGAAGTCAATTCTCAAAGTGGAGCATGAGCAGCCAGAGGTTGTTGCACATATGGGTACCAATGACATTGGTAGGAAATGGACTGAAGTCCTGCAGAGTGAATTTAGGGAGTTAGGCAGGAGGTTAAAAAACGGGACCTTAAGGGAAATAGTCTCTGGATTGCTCCTGATGCTATATGCTAATACGAGTAAGAATAGGCGGATAGGGCAGATGAATGCATGGCTGAGGAGTTGGTGCAGGGGGCACAGATTCAGATTTTTAGATCATTGGAATCTCTTCTGGGGCATAAGTGACCCATACAAGAGGGATGGGGTGATCTGAACTAGAGGGGGACCAGTATCCTGGAGGGCAGATTTGGTGGAGCTACTCAACAGGGTTTAAACTGATCTGCTGGGGGAGTGGGGGGGGGGGGGTGGTGGCACCCAAACAGTTGTGCGACAAAAGTAAAGATTGAGGCTAGTACAGAAGTTAGAAAGCAAGTTAGATAGACAAGGTAGGCAAGAGCACAGCAGGGAATGAGGGAAGACTGATGAATTAAACTGCATTTATTTCAATGCAAGAGGCCTGACAGGTACAGGAGATGAATTCTGGGCATGGTTGGGAACATGGGACTGGGACATCATAGCTATAACAGAAGCATAGCTGAAGTAGGGACAGGACTGACAGCTCAATGTTCCAGGGTATAGATACTAAACAAAGGATAGAAGGGAATGCAAGAGAGCAGGGGTAGTGGAATTTTTGATTCGCGAGAACATCACGGCAGTACTTAGAGAGAATATTTCTCAGGGATTATGCAGTCAAGATATATGGGCGAAACTGAGGAATAAGAAGGGGGTGATCACTTTGATGGAATTGTACTACAGGCCCCTCAATATTTAGCAGGAAATTGAGGAGCAAATATGTAGGAAGGTTGCAGATAGTTGTAAGAATAATAAGGTTGTAAAAGTCTTGGATGTTAACTTTCCAAATATAGACTGGGTCTGCTGTAGTGTTAAAGTCTTGAATGGGAAGGAATTTGTTAAGTGTGTTTATTATGAACCAGACCAAACCCCCTCAAAACATGTCAAGGAGATAGCCTAGACCCTAACATTTTCTTATTTCAAAGACAAGTACCAGGCATTGTGTTCCAGATGCAATTTGATTGGTCAAACTATTAGGCTTGATGCAAAATACACTTCATTCATAAACTATGGCTAAAAAAACAAAAGAAAGAAGTATTGGAATAACATAACTCCATTAGAAAACTCAACAGAATAACAGATTATTTAATGACTAAACAGCAACTCTTCCCATACAGTAACATCTCAAAAACACAACCTTGGAAAAGGTAAATTCAGTAAAATTGATTATCTCAAATGCAATTCTAGCAGCAGGAAAAGAACCCCAGCTTTTAGTTGTAACAGAGAGAGGAATAAGAGCTTCCACATTCAGCTTCAAGACTCCAGCAACTGCTGAAAGCTAAAACTAAAAATCCTGGCTCTGTGACAGCTTGACCACACCCATTCAGGCTGCTTCTATTGTTCTAACTTCAAAAAAAAACCCCAACACCTTACTAGCTGTTTCCTGTATTAGCTTGAGCAGACAGCTTGTCACTTCTGTCTCAAACTTTTCTTCATTAAAAAGAACCCAGGATAAAACAACCTCTTAAAGCCACAGCATCATCACATCTCCTTCTTTAAAAATGACCATTAATATATAAAGATGACTTCACTTTTAAAAAACATCAGCCATGTGCTAATATTACACTATAATACATATACATTACATTGATTCCAAGCATGCAAACATTTGTTACTTTAGCCCATTTCAATCCGTTTTTGTCCTGCGACTGAACATCTCTGTCTTCTTTTATCAATGTCATGACAATGTGTCAGCACTTATATTCTCTCATCCTGCTGCCTGTATAATTTTCAAATTAAATGGCTGCAATAATAAGCACCATCTAAACAGTCTGATATTTTTATGCTTAAATTTTCTAAAATGTTTTAAGGGATTATAATGAGTATAAACAATTGTCTCAGAGACATATTGACAATATAAATGTTGAAATGCTGCAATACCAACACTAAACTCAAGGTCTCCTTCTCGATTGTGGGATATTTCTGTTGATGATTATTCAATTCTCTGCAAAAATACCTATTATGTCTTTCTATCTTCTCATCGTCTTCTTTCAAGAGTACAGCACCGATACCCACAGCACTCGCATTGATAGCCACCTTGAATGACTTTGCGTAATTAGGTGTGGCTAACACTCGGGCAGTGGTTAACACAGCTTTCAGGCTGTCAAATGCTTTGTGACATTCCTCCATCCACTGGAACTTTTTACACTTTTTCAACAAGTCAGTCAGTGGAGCAACCACACTGCTAAAGTTTGGTACAAACTTTCGATAAAAACCGCTCGGTCTCAGGAATTGTAGCTCTTCCCGCTTCGTCAATGGTATGGGAAACTACCCAGTAACCTTTGTTTTCACATTCTGTAGGGCCATTTACCCATGTCCAATAACATGGCCTAGGGATGTGATTTGGGCTTTTGCAAACTCAAAGGAAAGGAGAGGTCACCCTGTTGGGAGTTTTCTATAGGTCTCTGAAAAGTTCCAGAGATGTAGAGGGAAAGATTGCAAAGATTATTCTGGATAGGAGCGAAAGTAACAGGGTAGTTGTTATGGGACTTTAACTTTCCAAATGTTGACTGGAAATGTTATCGTTCAAGTATTCTAGATGGGTCAGTTTTTGTCCAATGTGTGCAGGAGGGTTTCCTGACACAGTATGTAGATAGGCCAACAAGAGGCGAGGCCACATTGGATTTGGTACTGGGTAATGAACCAGGCCAGGTGTTAGATTTGGAGGTAGGTGAGCACTTTGGTGATGGTGACAACAATTCGGTTACATTTACTTTAGCGATGGAAAGGGATAGGTATATACCACAGGGCAAGAGTTATAGCTGGGGGAAAGGCAATTATGAGGCGATTAGGCAAGATTTAGGATGCATAGGATGGAGAAGGAAACTGCAGGGGCTGGGCACAATTGAAGTGTGGAGCTTGTTCAAGGAACAGCTACTGCGTGTCCTTGAGAAGTATGTACCTGTCAGGCAGGGAGGAAGTGGTCGAGTGAGGGAACCGTGGTTTACTAAAGAAGCTGAATCTCTAGTCAAGAGGAAGAAGGAGGCTTATGTAGAGATGAGGCGTGAAGGCTCAGTTAGGGTGCTTGAGAGTTACAAGTTAGTCAGGAAGGACCTAAAGAGAGAGCTAAGAAGAGCCAGGAGGGGACATGAGAAGTCTTTAGCAGGTAGGATCAAGGAAAACCGTAAAGCTTTCTATAGGTAGTCGGGAATAAAAGAATGACTAGAGTAAGATTAGGGCTAGTCGAGGACAGTAGTGGGAAGTTGTGTGTGGAGTCTGAAGAGATAGGAGAGGCGCTAAATGAATATTTTTCGTCAGTATTCACACAGAAAATAGACAATGTTGTCGAGGAGAATACTGAGATACAGGCTATTAGACTAGACGGGATTGAGGTTCATAAGGAGGAGGTGTTAGCAATTCTGGAAGGTGTGAAAATAGATAAGTCCCCTGGGCCGGATGGGATTTATCCTAGGACTCTCTGGGAAGCTAGAGAGGAGATTGTAGAGCCTTTGGCTTTGATCTTTATGTCATCATTGTCTACAGGAATAGTGCCAGAAGACTGGAGACTAGCAAATGTTGTCCCCTTGTTCAAGAAGGGGAGTAGAGACAACCCTGGTAATTATAGACCAGTGAGCCTTACTTCGGTTGTGGGTAAAGTGTTGGTAAGGATTATAAGAGATAGGATTTATAATCATCGAGAAAGGAATAATTTGATTAGGGATAGTCAACACGGTTTTGTGAAGGGTAGGTCATGCCTCACAAACCTTATTGAGTTCTTTGAGAAGGTGACCAAACAGGTGGATGAGGGTAAAGCGGTTGATGTGGTGTATATGGATTTCAGTAAAGTGTTTGATAAGGTTCCCCATGGTAAGCTATTGCAGAAAATACGGAGGCATGGGATTGAGGGTGATTTAGTGGTTTGGATCAGAAATTGGCTAGCTGTAAGAAGACAGAGGGTGGTGGTTGATGGGAAATGTTCATCCTAGAGTTCAGTTACTAGTGGTGTACCTCAAGGATCTGTTTTGGGGCCACTGCTGTTTGTCATTTTTATAAATGACCTGGATGAGGGCGTAGAAGGATGGGTTAGTAAATTTGCGGATGACACCAAAGTCGGTGGAGTTGTGGATAGTGCGGAAGGATGTTGCAGGTTACAGAGGGACATAGATAAGCTGCAGAGCTGGGCTGAGAGGTGGCAAATGGAGTTTAATGCGGAAAAGTGTGAGGTGATTCACTTTGGAAGGAGTAACAGGAATACAGAGTACTGGGCTAATGGTAAGATTCTTGGTAGTGTGGATGAGCAGAGAGATCTCTGTGTCCGTGTGCATAGATCACTGTAAGTTGCCACCCAGGTTGATAGGGTTGTTAAGAAGGCGTACGGTGTGTTAGGTTTTATCGGTAGAGGGATTGAGTTTCGGAGCCATGAGGTCATGTTGCAGCTGTACAAAACTCTGGTGCGGCCGCACTTGGAGTATTGCGTACAGTTCTGGTCACCGCATTATAGGAAGGATGTGGAAGCATTGGAAAGGGTGCAGAGGAGATTTACCAGGAGGTTGCCTGGTATGGAGGGAAAGTCTTATGAAGAAAGGCTGAGGGACTTGAGGCTGTTTTCGTTAGAGAGAAGAAGGTTAAGAGGTGACTTAATAGAGACATACAAGATGATCAGAGGATTAGATAGGGTGGACAGTGGGGACGTTTTTCCTCGGATGGTGGTGGCTAGCACGAGGGGACATAGCTTCAAATTGAAGGGTGATAGATATAGGACAGATGTCAGAGGTAGGTTCTTTACTCAGAGAGTAGTAAGGTCGTGGAATGCCCTACCTGCAAAAGTAGTAGACTCGCCAACTTTAAGGGCATTTAAATGGTCATTGGATAAACATATGGGTGATAATGGAATAGTGTAGGTTAGATAGGCTTCAGATTGGTTTCACAGGTCAGCGCAACATCGAGGGCCGAAGGGCCTGTACTGCGCTGTAATGTTCTATGTTCTATGTTCAATCTTAGCCAGGTTTATCACCAAGCCCACCTCCCAAAGTCGATCGAAAAGTTCTGATAGTTATTCCAAATTTTCCTTCAATGTGTGATTAAAAGTTACCAGATCATCAATGTACACCACACAATTAACCTTATTGGTTAGTCTTTGTAATGATGCTGGCACATGTTTCATACCAAATGGCATAACTTTAAATTGGTACAGTCCAATTGGTGTCATGAAAACTGAAATTTCCCTTGTTCTTTTGGATAAAGTTACCTGCCAGCATCCTTTGAGTAAGTACAAATTTGAAATATAAGTTGCTTGTCCCAACTTCTCAATATGTCATCCAAATGTGAAATAGGATATGAATCAGATTTTGTAACTGCATTTAATTTGTGATAGTCCAAACATAATCATTGGTTACCATCTAATTTTGGCACCATTACTATTGGTGAGCTCCAGTCACCGCAACTCACTTCCATTATATTGTCTTTGAGCATGTTTTCAATCTCTTTTTGAACCTGTGCCAAGTCTATAAGGATATTGCTTCATTGGAATAGCATTTCATAGAGCTACATTATGCATAATCAGATTAGTACTTCCCAGGTTTTTCCCACATATCTCTCCATGTGATTGTAATAACTCCTCCAGGTCATTTTGATTTTCTTCTGAAAGTTAACCCAGTAATTTATCCCAATTTTTGAGCACTTCCTCATTTTCCAATTTAATTTAAGAAGTATTCAATTCAGAAATTGGCTCTTCACCCTGTGCTGTAACCAGCAACACATTCTCTTTTTGCTTTCCTTTCCTATCAAAATACCTTTTAAGCATATTCACATGACACACTCAGATTTCCTTCTATCTGGCATTCTTATCAAATAATTCACCTCATTCAATTTCCTTTCAATTTGATTGGCCCACTAAATCTTGCCTTTAAAAGTTCACCTAACAGTGGTAGCAATACTAACACTTTATCAACACGAGCAAAATTACAGATTTTTGATTTCATAAGTTTATATGATATAGGGGCAGAATTAGGCCACTCAGCCCATTGAAGTCAGCTCTGCTATTCGACCATGGCCGACATGCTCCTCATACCTATTTTCCTGCCTTCTCCCCATAACCCATTACCAATTAAAATTCTGTCTAACTCCTCCTTAAATTTACTCACTGTCCCAGCATCCACTGCACTTTGGTGTAGCGAATTCCACAGATTCACAACCCTTTGGGAGAAGTAGTTTCTCCTCAACTCTGTTTTAAATTTGCCAGCCCTTATCCCAAGGCTATGATCCCTCGTCCTTGAATGCCCTATAAGAGGAAGCATTTGCTCCACATCTATTTTATCTGTACCTTTTATCATCTTGAATACCTCAATTTGATCTCTCTCATTCTTCTAAATTCCAGAGTTTATAGGCCTAAACTGTTCAATCTCTCTTCATACAACAAACCCCCCATCTCTGGGATCAATCTAGTGAACCTCGTCTGAACTGCCTCCAATGCCATTACATCGTTCCTCAAATAAGGGGACCAAAACTATGTAATACTCCAGATGCAGTCTCCAAATGGCATGTATAGTTGCAACAATACTTCCTTACCTTTATATCCTATTCCTTTAGCTATAAAAGTCAACATTCCATTCACTTTCTTTATTATCTGCTGTACCTGCATGTTCATTTTCTGTGACTCATGAATGGGTACATCCAGATCCCTCGGCACCGGAGCACCCCGAAATCTCTCCCCATTTAGATAGTAGTTCACCTTCCTATGTTTTCTGACCAAAATGCATGACCTCACACTGAGCCAACTGCCACATTTTGACCCACTGTCCTAACCTTTATATGTTCATTTGTAAGGTTCTTGTTTCCTCATTGCAATTTACCTTCCCACCTATTTTTGTGTCATGTGCAAATTTGCCTATAGAGCCTTCTACACCTGTATCCAAGTCGTTAATGTAGATTGTAAATAGCTGGGTCCAAGTCATTAATGTAGATTGTAAAGAGCTGGGTCAAGTTGTTAATGTAGATTGTAAAGAGCTGGGTCCAAGTCGTTAATGTAGATTGTAAAGAGCTGGGTCCAAGGACTGAACCCCATGGCATCCCACTTGTTACTGCTTGCCATCCAGGAAAAAAAAATCTCATTTATCCCGACTCTGTGTCCTCTGTCCATCAGCCAGTCACCTATCCAAGCTAATAAATGACCCCTAATCCCATATGATCCAACCTTGTGAATTAATCTTTTGTGCAGCACTTTATCAAACACCTCCTGGAAGTCCAATATCTACTTTGCTTGTTAAACTTTGAAGAACTCTAGCAAATTAGTCAAACATGATTTGCCCTTCTTAAAACCATTTTGGCTCTGATGGATAGAGCTTTGATTTACCAAATGTCCTGATATTGCTTCCTTGATCGTTGATTCTGACATTTTGCCAACAACAGATGTTAAATAAATGGTCTGTAATTTCTCACAAGTTGCCTCTTGTTTAGTTCAGTGACTGAAACAGCTATTATTATACAAGGCAAACTGTGTTTAAGCCAACCAAATACAACATTTGAAATTAAAAGAAAGACACCACTCACCACTCACGACCTTTGAGTCCACTAATCCTAAACTCAATTTGAAATTAGAGATTTTGATCCTGATAAGAGCCCCCAATTTGTTATGAATCAGACCAAACCCCCTCAAGGAGATAGTCTAGACCCTAACTTTCTTGTATTAAAGGCAAGTGCCAGGTGTTGCATTCTGGATGCAATTTGATTGGTCAAATTATCAGGCTTAAAGCAAAAGATGCCTTATTCATAAACTATCATTAAAATACAACAAATGAAAGAAGCATTGGAAAAACTTAACTCTATAAGAAAACTTAACAGAATAATAGATTATTTAATAACTAAACAGCAACTGTTCTCATATAGCAACATCCCATAAACACACCTGTGGCAAAGGCAAATTCAGGAAAATAGATTGTTTAAAGATTTCGAGAAGATTTGTAGCTCGGGTTGTGAATGAATTTGTGGATATGCTCACTGAACCAGTGGGTTTGGTTGCAAACGTTTCTTCACCCTGCTAAGGAACATCATCAGTGCACCTCCGGTGAAGTGTTGGTGTTCTGTCCCACTCATTATTTATATGCCTCGGTTTGCTGGGATGATTGATATTACTTCCGGTTTTGTTTCTCAGTGGTTTGTACACAGGGTCTAATTCAATGTGTTTGTCACTGGAGTTCCATTGGAATACTAGGCCTCTAGGAATTCCCTGGCATGTCTCTGTTTGGCACGTGCGATTATGGATGTGTTACCCCAGTTGAATTTGTGTTCCTCGTTGTCCGTGTGTAGTGAGACATGTGAGAATTGGTCGTGTCTCTTGGTGGCTAGTTGGTGTTTGTGTATCTGTATTGTCAGTTTTCTGCTGGCTTGGCCTGTGTAGTGTTTCTTACAGTCCTTGCACGGTATTTTGTATATTACACTGGTTTTGCTGGTTTTGGGTATGGGATCCTTTACATTCATCAGTAGCTGTCGCAGGGTGGTTGTTTCTTTGTGGGCTACCCTGATAGGTAGCGGTCTGAGTAGTCTTGTGGTCATCTCTGAAACGTCCTTGATATATGTTAGGGTGATTAGTGAGTCTGTTTGTGTTGTGTCTTCCTGTTGTTCTCTGTCTTGGAGGTAACAGGGGATTGTGTTTTTCGGGTATCCATTCCTTTTGAAGACTCCATATAAGTGCTCCTGTTCTGCTTTGCGTATTTCCGGGTTGCTGCAATGTTGGGGAAATGGGGGTTATGGAGAGAGAAGGGTTAAAGGACAGACACCTCTCTCTTTTCTCCACATCAATGCCTCTGACTGCCCCCCAGATTGGGGAAAATGGAGGTCCCAAAACTAACAGACAACTCACCCAGTTCAGAAACCAGCCACATTTGTTTCTTGCCAGGGAGGCATGTAGTTAGGGTTAAAGAGTTGAGGCCTTTAAATGGCCAGTAAATAACCATTTAAGGGTCTTGATTTATTATGGGTTGAAAAGACTATGCATGAACCTTCTCATCCAGAGTGCAATTGCAAACGAAAATAGAAATTGCTGGAGAAATTCAGCAGGTCTGACAGATCTTTGGAGAGAAAGCAGAGTTAACATTTTGGGTCCAGTGACCCTTCAGAGCTGAACTAAATTCAAAATGTTAACTTTGCTTTCTTTCCATAGATGCTGCCAAACCTGCTGAGTTTCTCCAGCAATTTCCATTTTTGTTCCAGATTTCCAGTTCTTTATTTGAATTTCCAGTTGTCCAATTAGTTCTTCTCCCCACCTAGAGAGGGGAAAATTCTGCTGTAGGAATCTATAAGAAATAGCTAGACTAATAGCTATAGATATAGTAAATATGCTGCATATGATTTTTCAAAAAGTTCAAGATTTAAGAAGTCCCAGCAGTTTTCAAATTTGAAAATGTAACTCCGCTACACAAGAAAGAAGGGGCTGATGGAGTGAAGAGTAGGCTGGTTAGCCTGACATTTAACATTGACAACATGCTAGAATCGATTATCCAGGAAGTCTTAACAGGTTACTAAGAAAAGCATGGTACAATTTGAACATGGGTTTACAAAAGGGAAAATCCAGTTTAGACTGATTAGAGATTTTGAGAACATAACTATCAAGGTCATTAAAGGGGAATCAGTAGATGTCCTACACTTGGATTTCTAAAAGCATGTGATAAGGTGCATTTAATACATAAGGATTCATATATTGGGAGTGATTTTAACACAGACAGACGATTGGATAACAGACAGAAAGTCATTACCAGCTGCGGACTGTGACTAGTCGATTGTCGCACAGATCAGTGAGGGGTCTTTGCTGTTCACCATCCATGCTAATAACTTCGACAAACAGTTGTAAGCCAACATTCAAACACAGGCAAAAACAAACTCATACCAAGCTATTACGTTATTACCTGAGCGATAGGCAAACAAGGGGAACCAGTTTTAGGCTCAGATGATAATCGCTTAGCACTTAGATGAGGAGAAATTTCTTCACTCAAAGAATTGTGAATTGTTGGAATTGGTTAGCTCAGTTGGCTGGACAGCTGGTTTGTAATGCACAGTGATGCCAATAGTGCTTATCACAAAGAATTCTTGTTCTCAACCACACCCAACCCCTCAAATGGTGACCCTCCAGTTAAACCACCAACAGTCCTCTCTCTCTGATGAGAAAGCAGCTCTATAGCCTGATAAGACTTTGGTTACTTTATCTGTAGCCCAGAATGTTGTGGATGCTCCATTATTACAAACATTTAAGACTGGAATAGACAGATTCTTGGTTTCTCAGAGAATCAAGGGATATGAGGATTGAGTGGGAAGAGGAGTTGAAGCCAAAGATCAGCTATGATCTTATCGAATGGCTGAGCAGGTGATTTGGTCTTCTCCTACTTCTTACGTATATGTTCTTGTTGAGGTTGGTTGGCTCACCAAGCTGGTTTGTTGTTCCGCAGACATTTCATTACCCAGCTGGTAACATCCTCAGTGCAGCCTCTGATGAAGCGCCCTTGTGTTTTCTTGCCTGTTATTTAAACTCTGGAGTCCGTTGTTCTTATGTAGGGTCAGATTGGATGAAGTTGAGATGGGACAGCTGGAGATCTCCTCATGGATGAGGATGGAGATCAGAATGCAGATGATCATATTTGCATACCTTGGCCCATCTCCTTATCACTGATGGAAGACAAATGCTTCAGCAAAAGTGTAATTGCAGCATTTTTGCCATCTACAATGAGGAAGCCAACTAAACTGCCAGTTTACAATGCCAATGCTGCCCTCCATTATTACAGCTCAATCCTGGCTAGTAGTGCAATAAGCTCATGAGCTGCTTATACATTTAACAGAGAGGCAACAGGGGTCATTCAGCATGGCAGTCACTTCCACTGCTTACCACTGACATATCTGTCCACCAGAACTTTCTGGCTCTGTTTCTCAAAGTGCTTTGGCTGGAGTTTAGCTTTTCTGAAAGCTTTCATAGTTAGTCACAGTTAATCACACTTCTTTTGTCACTAAAATGCATTGAAAGAGCTTTAAGATTACTGTTTGGTGAGCAGTAAATACAAACAGGTTGAAATGTAACCTTTCTTAGTATTTACTTAGGTGTTATCTACCTGCTATATCATATAGTAGTTGGA
>NC_063337.1:108016686-108100593 GCF_021869965.1 Rhincodon typus | reverse complement strand
AGTAAAGCACTCATCATCAACATTCTGGCTTAATGTTCCAGCTCTACACCTTGTTATCCTAGATAGTATCACACCTATTTTCTCCAACATTAAGCCAGAATGTTGATGATGAGTGCTTTACTAATTGCCCACAGATTCTGTTTCACCCTCTAAATTAGGTTTGCTTTCTCCTACCTTTCTGTCACCTCTTCTTTACCCCCATATAGCCTCAGGAAAAAGTAACATGTTTTTCAAAATGGTTTTCAACATTTCTGAAGTAGTTTAGTCCTGCTATCCAGACACATTCTCTTGTGTGACAGCATCCATTGATCTTTTTCAGCATCCCTTGTTGATTATTTATCCACAATTCAATAGGGCTGCAAGTGCTTGGATCAATGCGAGCTGAAAGCGTAGTCAAATAATTTAAATGACGATTTCAGGAACAGAAGCAACGTTGGACCTCTACATAATACACACATGTTCCTGTAACAACAAGCTATTGTGTAACCTTTACAAAAATAAACATCTAGCATCATGATAAACATTACATTGTTATTTTTATTAAATGTAAGAGTGGATCTACTCACTCATTGAAAATCAGATCTGGAGCAAAGTACAGCATTTTTCCTTTGACGTGTTTATATGACCGCCATCCCATTGCAAATACCATCAGGCCCATCCAAGAATATTGAATGAGAGTCATTTGATCATCTATGTGCAAATTCCGGAAGCCTGTAAATACACATGCAGAGGTTCAAAAGAATTGTCCTCATTATTGGCATTGTGATGTGCACAGAACCTAAGAGCTAACCAAAAGTGTTCCAATGGGATTAGATTTACAAGTTAATGAATGAGTTTCCATTTCCCCTTCATTGAGATAAGAAGTTTGAAACTGACTGATTACTCACCTGCAGTTTAGAGCCACACAGATCATCCAGGTAAAGACCCAATGGAAAGAACCATGCTTCTTTGATATGCTAAGGTGTCACATGACTTTGACCCATGACATATCAACTTTACCGGTGCCACATAAATTCCGCCTTATTCTTATTAGAATCATCTAACAATGATTATTTTAGCATGTTTAAAATAAAATGATTAACCTGGACCTCATCATCCACACAAAGTGATTAATAACACTGTATTCAGTAATCATTATACTAATGTATATAGAATGTTTGAAAGCAGCAGAAATGAGGAGAGAGATAGCAGGAACTGCTGATGCTGGAGAATCTGAGATAACAAGGTGCAGGGCTGGATGAACACAGCAGGCCAAGCAGCATCATAGGAGCAGGAAAGCTGGTGTTTCGGGTCTGGATCCTTCTTCAGAAACGTCAGCTTTCCTGCTCCTCTGCTGCTGCTTGGCCTGCTGTGCTCATCCAGCTCTACACCTTGTTATCTCAGAAATGAGGAGAGATGTTTTTCTTCCTTTTCAACAGATTTTCAGTATTCCAGGAGCAGGTGGGCCTGCTGTCTGTGGGACCATTCTCCTGTAATGACGGAGGGCATCCTGTCCCTCTGTTAAAATGGATTTCAAACATTAGGAATACACCATAAGCCATCTTCTTCATCATTCATGACATAACAGTCCCAACTGGTATAAATGTAGGTGATTTCTGTTTGATCCAATAAGGTGTCTTGGGGAAAAGTGGGGAAAGAAATTAGATGATCTATTTTAACTCCTACTGTGCCTGGGTTTCAATGTAAAATTCCAACCTGTAGATATCTAGATGGAAACGTATTCAAACAGCGATGTTAGCTAGGTTTGTGGCAATTTCATAAGATAATAGATTCTTGCAAAAATGTTGTTTATGTGATGTTATAAATCAATTTTGTGCCATGTTCTGGTGTGTACTTCCTGGCTTTCATTGTGCTGAATAGACAACAACATTCTGTTCTGGTGAACTGGAAACAAAATACTTGAAGATAGAAATTCCAATTTTAGCATAAGAACGGATAAGCATTTTTGTGCTGATTGTTTTTCATAATATTTTTGGTGACGTGTACTTCTTTACAGTGCATTCAGAGGAGATGGTGATAAAATGCACTTGCTTTAAATGATATTGAACCATTTATTATTGAATTATCAAGCACTTTAAATAACATGAGATGCGCATTATCTTCAATCCAGCTGAATAGTATGGAAAATTACTTTAGATAACTCATTAACGGATTTAGCGTGACAAGGTCCTTTTTTTGTTTTCGGCTGAAGAACAAGTAACTGAAAGTGGATTTACCAGGCAAATTTTACTAGATTTACCAGAGAGATTGACCACAAATACAATGAATGTATGTCATTTAATCATTGCAGTTTGACAAATTTGCAAGGAATTTATGATATTGTCTGTAATGACATATCATTACGTATAAAAGCACATGAAACATACAGGTAAGTATAATGGTACTTTGACCATAGTTAATCCTCTTTAACATAACCAAGTACTAAAATGATAGACAAAGGCATGCTGTGAAAATAAAATAGAATTTTCTCAGTGCACACGTCTGAGCATTAAAAGGATGCTACAAATAATATACAAGCAAACTTGAGCAACTACAAATGCTGTAAGAACCAGAGGAATAACATTTGGGATAACAAGGTGTAGAGCTGGATGACCACAACAGGTCAGGCAGCATCAGAGGAGCAGGAAAGCTGACGTTTTGGGTCGGGACTGTTCTTCAGAAATGGGGGAAGGGAAGGGTCCAGACCCGAATCGTCAGCTTTCCTGCTCCTCTGATGCTGCCTGGCCTGCTGTGTTCCTCCAGCTCCACACTGTGTTATCTCTAACTCCAGCATTGGCAGTTCCTACTATCGCTGAGTGAGGAACAACATTTGGGTTGTGGTGGGACGAGTTTAGCTAGCAAGCTTACCAAGATAGTACTGGATCACACACAATGACAGATACACTTATGTTAATTATAATTACTTTGGTTTTCATCTTTGCAGGAAAAAGTGACATTTCCTCGTGGGATGGCTGTTGCAATACAATCCCAGTGTAGATCTTGTATACATGATGAGCAACCACTTCTGGAAATGATCAGTATGCCAACTGTAGATTGGGCTATTGGGCAAATGGAAGCTCCAGGATGATATCAAGCTGCTGGTTTGTAACTTTTACAGAAAAATGACATCTCAATTGCAAGTTGGTTTACAATCTTCTCACCAAACAGTGACACAGAATCACTGCAGAATTCAGCATAAATTTCATCTGATCACAAGAAAGTTAACATAAACTGAAAACAGATTTCAATTTACTCTCTTAACAAAAAGTTGAGAAACCATGAAAAAAGAAATTCCTCCCTTGTTCCGAAACTTCTGTCACACACAGACAGGTTGATTCTGCATGATTAGTGACTATCCAAAGGTAATCCTCAGCAAGTGAATTCAATACTAGTGGCAAATGGGGAATAGTTGATCAGAAAAATGCAGAGTGAAACCAATCAGAAATTTTTAGTGGGTCACATATCAGCATTATAACTGCAAAAACTAGCTTTTAAGTAAATGAGTTCTAACTAGAGGATTCCCAATAACCAGAAACATTTATCTTGACTCTGTGGAGCACGTTCTGGAAGGTGATTTGAGTATTCTGGTGGTATCCAGGGGCTGAATTTTATGAGCACTCACAGACTGGAAAATGGAGGGATCCACAAATTAAGGAAATGTTCCATTCAGCACTGAACCAACATTGGCCCTCCTGTCCTCACCATCACATTTTTATGGGAATTGAAGGAGGCATTGAGTTGGCTGCCAACGTTTGTCTCAACAGAGGCCCTAAAGTGGGCAATTAGTCTTGCTGCTGTTTGTATTTAATGGGCTGAAGGAGAGGCCTGCACCTAACATGGAGCTTGGCAAATGTAACCCTACAGACTGTTAGTTAGCGAAAGGGGTCATCTCCCTCTTGGTTCCTATGACAACTGGAAGTCTTAAACCCACATTTTTGCCTCTCCACTTCTAGCCTACCTCTGTCCAATCCAATATGTTTGACAATTTAATATGGTCTGAAGGAATGCCTGAAGCCTAATGGAACAAGGGAACAGGCAAGGGATATATTAATTAGAAGTTAACAAGGTTTGAACTCGATGTATAAATATGGCGAGCTAGTAATCAGTGGTTGTGTGAGTTGTATAAAGTGTGGCCAACTGAAATAAAGCACTGACATAAAAATGTGGATTTGAATTCTGTTTACATGCAGTGTTCTTTTGAAGTTAACACATATCCTCTGACCTTCTCACAGTTGTCTCTTAACCCAGCCTTGGTGTGGTTGCAAACTTATGTGGACTTAGGGATATTCATGGTTTTCTGCCTCCTGGATCTACAATCACTAACAGTGGCCACTGGTCCTGGTGTGACACAAAGCTGTTGGCTTCCAATTAGCTGGCATCTCGCTGAGGCTTCCCCATGGAGATAGAGGGAAATCCTGACATACTAATGAAAGGGCTGTTATGTGAAAAAACTGAATGCACTGAGCTAGCCAAGCAATGGTAGATGTGTCCCTAAAGGGTCTGCAGGGGTGAAAGCAGTTCATCCACTTGATATAATCCAGCCCAATAACCTGGATATCGTTCTATTATCTTGAACATTAGTGGTGTTATGCTCTGTATTTTGTTAATGAACAAACAATAACACCCACGGCATATGTAGCGAAGCTGTTAATGGCATAGAGTATACCTGGAGGTGAGGTATTTCATGAACACTCTCATTGTGCAGTTGAGGTCCTTGGACTCACATTCCATTATATGATGATGATTACCTTAAATGCACTAGGAGACCAAATGCAGATAACTATAGGGGATTTATTGATTAATCCCATTGTAGTTCAATACCCTATGATTGACTTATTTCCTCCAGCATAATTTCTTCCTGGTCTTCAATCACTTCTGGTGATGCATGTGTTGAAGGAAATGTTGCACAACATACAGCACATCAAGATTATTTTACTTTCTCTGGGGTGCCTTATAAAAACTTCAAAGTATCTAAAGCATAGTTTGACCAGGCCAATTATTTGCTCTTTCATGGCTTATCAATGTGGCTGCAGTTGTGCTCTGTTGGGGTTTGGAGGCATGTACAATCGGAAAGTGTTTCATAATGGCTTAACACATTTTGCGTACAATGAATTACTTTGAAATGCAGCAATTTATTTTTGAGTAACCATAGCAGCCATTTTTGTACCCAAAGATCAAATAAATGGCAATGAGATTAAGCAGTCGCATGCCTCTGGTGGTGTTAATTGAAAAAGGAAAGTTGACCAACCCTCTGTTCTTGGAATAATGCCATGGGATTTTACCATTCAACTAAACAGGTAGATTGGATCCACTGTTAATGCCAGAGACTAAGTACAGCACTTCCAACATCTTGGTAGTTACCCACTGAACACTGCAGTGTTAACATTCAATTTAGAGGTAAGTGTGGTATTAACTGAAATATAAAATATAACAGGTATCTCATACTTCTGTTGCAGCGCTTACAGCTAAATCTGTACAAATGGACACACCGAGAAACAGTCATCTGTAAAAAATAAATGCTTACTGATTGTTCTAAATCATTTACATGTAGTAGAAAAAAATGGTACAATTACTTGCAAATTTTGAATCATGGACAACCTAACTCTGCTTATTACATAAATTGCAGGACACCTAGTAAGTGCAAGACAGAATGAGGAAAAGAAAGCAACATTTTATAAGGGAGATTTCTTTATTCAATTTGCATTACCAACAATAAAACCCCGTCCTCTCTGGGATTGAAACCATGAACAGCTCCATCAGGTGCAGAGTTGAGCAGCATCAGCAGCAATAGAAGGAGTGATGGCAGCAGCAATAAACACAGCAGGAGACAGGGCGCCAGGTACAGAGCGCAGGAGCTGAACAGCCGCAATGTGAGCAGTGGTGGTAGCAGCAACAAGTAGATTATGTTCAGGGCCCCAGATATAGGACGCAGAGTAGCTTGGCAGCCTCAGTAATAAATAGAATGGGAGACAGGACCCAGATACAGAGTATGGAGCTGAGTAGTAGCAGCAGCGTTAGGAGCAGACAGCAAATATCCAGAGAAAAACACTCAAAGAGTAATGTCACAGAGCTTCAGATTGATGGGCAATGTTATCCTTTTTTTCTGTATGCAAGTCCTGTAGATTAAATTAAGCAAGTTAGTTATTTGCTGAGTAGGTTTTTAAGGTTTTTAATTTGGCTACATTGAAGTAGACTTCAGTCTAAGAAAGTCTTAAGTTGTATTTAAATTAATTTTCTATAAAACAAAAGGAACTCAGCACAAGGGTATCAGCTGATTTTCACATGTCCAGTGATTAAGTCTTCAGTTTATTTCTGTTAAATCAGCAAATCATCAAATAAATAAAGTGATGGCAGGGCACCTCAGTTCACTTTAACACTATTCCATAAGGGAACCTTTCAATTCCTCGATAAGTAATGGATGTTGTCAGTTCCAGTTTTGTACAGCATGAGCAGCTACTGGCGTTGCTGTGGTGCATCCACAAAGCTGAAAGTTGTGAATCTAGGGGAGGTGGTGGCCCAGTGATAATGTCAATAGACAAATAAACCAGAGATCCAGGTTAATATTGTTGGGGGCATGGGTTCAAATCCCACTATGGCAAATAGTGAAATTTAAAATCAATAAAAAGCCAGTGTAAGTGTGACTACATGTGTCAATTATTTAAAAAAAACATGCAATTCACTAATCTTTTTAACAGAAGGAAGTCTGACGTACTTACCTGGTCTGGCCTGCACATGACTCCAGGCTACAACAATAGAGGTGACTCTTGAGTGTGATCAAATGGCAGCTTAAAGTTGCGCAGATAGAGGGGGTGACCAGCCTATAATCAAGGAGGACCAGGAAGGTAGTGTAAGAGCTTCTGGTTCAGAATACTGCCAAGAGTGATGGTTCCACTGGGGTCTGCAGTCAAAACTAAGTTCATGACACCACTGCTGGTTTAGTTGTACAGGGGATGGCAGGGAGAGATATGGTCCATATAGGTATCAACTACACAGGCAAAAGTAGGGATGAAGTCCTGAAGGCAGAGTTTAGGAACTTGGGAAACCCGTGACTACACGTGGTACCAAATACTGATGAGTATAGAAATTAGACAGATCAGATAGATGTGTGGCTGGTGAGATGTACAAGAGAGATACGTAAACCAATATCTTTATAGGATGGTTTGCTGGTACAATTGGAGAAAGTTTAAATTATCTTGGCTGAGGGGTGGGAATCAAGATGTAACAGACAGGAAAAACAAGGGACACAAGGAATTTGGAGGGGATCCTATAAAATGGAAACTATAGACTCCATACAATTAGATTCAGAAATAGCAAGTTACTAAGTGGGATTAGAGGAAGATGGAATTCAATAAATTCTATATTAGTTTTACCGTGCATGCATGTGAATGCACAAAACATGGTCAATGTAGTTGGTGAGCTGCAGGTGCAGATCGCCATGTGGCAATATGATTTATGGTGACAAGATGATTGGCAAAACTGAGTAATTAATGTTCCTGAATACATAATATTCAGCAAAGATTAGGGAGAAAAGAATGGATAAGTAGCAATATTGACAAAGTGAAGGAATCTGTTTAGTTAGAGAAAAGAAACACTAGAAGTATCATTACACTACTGGATGAGTTTTATAGCCCCCCATCTAGTGGGAAAAAAACTGAGGAAGAAATTTACATGAAGATTATAGAGAGGTGTTAAAATTATCGAGTAGTTATAATGGGCTTTCATTTTCCTAATGTAAACTTGCATTGTAATCATGTTAAAGGCAGAGAGAGTGGAGAGATTGTGAAGTTTGTTCAGGAGAATTCTCTATATCACTGTGTTCCTGACTCAACAAGGAATGAGGCAGCATTGGAAAATGAGGTGGGATAAGTGGATCAAATGTCGATGAGAAGTTATGATAAACTTGTGAAAAACATTAGTTCATCATTGACTGGAGTAGTGTGTTCAATTCTAACACTGCACCCTAGAGAAAATGGAAAGGTTTTAGGAGGGGAGTAGAAAAGATTTACAAGAATGGTTCCATGAATGAGGCAGACAGATTGCAGAAATTGGGATTTTGTCTTTTGAGTAAATGAGGTTATAAGGGGACTTTAATTGACAGGTTCAAAATCAAGAATAGTTTGGAGAGTAGTTTGGTAGATTATCTGACCATCAATAGAGATAGTGAGTCAGAGAACACTGATTTAAGGTGATTAGCAGAAGAACCAAAGGTGACACAAGGAAAATTTTTTTTATGCAGTGAGTAGATAAGACCTGAAACGTACTACCTGAGACAGTGGTGGAAGTAAATTCTATTGTGGCTTTCAAAATGGTACAGGATAATATTCTGAAGAGATAATATTTGCAGGGCTACAGAAAAGGGTAGGAAATTCAAACTAACTGAAACACTCTTGCAGAGAACAGACAAAAAGATGATGGAGATAACACGGTGTAGAGCTGGATGAACACAGCAGGCCAAGCAGCATCATAGGAGCAGGAAGGCTGATGTTTTGGGCCTAGACCCTTCTTCAGAAATGGGGGAGGGGAAGGAGGTTCTGAAATAAATAGGGAGAGAGGGGGAGGCGGATAGAAGATGGATAGAGGAGAAGATAGGCGGAGAGGAGACAGACAGGCCAAAGAGGCGGGAATGGAGCCAGTAAAGGTGAGTGTAGGTGGGGAGGTAGGGAGGAGATAGGTCAGTCCAGGGAGGACGGACAGGTCAAGGGGGCGGGATGAGGTTAGTAGGTAGGAGATGGGTGTGGAGCTTGAGGTGGGAGGAGGGGATAGGTGGGAGGAAGAACAGGTTAGGGAGGCGGGGACGAGCTGGGCTGGTTTTGGGATGTGGTAGGGGGAGGGGAGATTTTGAAGCTTGTGAAATCCACATTGATACCATTGGGCTGCAGGGTTCCCAAGCGGAATACGAGTTGCTGTTCTTGCAACCTTCGGGTGGCATCGTTGTGGCACTGCAGGAGGCCCAGGATGGACATGTCGTCTGAGGAATGGGAGGGGGAGTTGACATGGTTCGCGACTGGGAGGTGCAGTTGTTTATTGCGAACTGAGCGTAGGTGTTCTGCAAAACGGTCCCCAAGCCCCTGCTTGGTTTCCCCGATGTAGAGAAGGCCACAACGGGAACAGCGGATGCAGTATACCACATTGGCAGATGTGCAGGTGAACATCTGCTTGATGTGGAAAGTCTTCTTGGGGCCTGGGATGGGGGTGAGGGGGGAGGTGTGGGGGCAGGTGTAGCACTTCCTGCAGTTGCAGGGAAAAGTGCCCGGTGTGGTGGGGCTGGAGGGGAGCGTGGAGCGGACAAGGGAGTCACGGAGAGAGTGGTCCCTCCAGAAAGCAGATTAGGGTGGGGAGGGAAAAATGTCTTTGGCGATAGGGTCGGATTGCAGATGGCGGAAGTGTTGGAGGATGATGTGTTGGATCTGGAGGTTGGTGGGGTGGTACGTGAGGACGAGGTAGATTCTTTTTTGGTTGTTATTGCGGGGACGGGGTGTGAGGGATGAGTTGCGGGAAATGCGGGAGACACGGTCGAGGGCGTTTTCGACCACTGAGGGTGGTTGTTGCGGTCCTTGAAAAACGAGGACATCTGAGATGTACGGGAGTGGAATAGCTCATCCTGGGAGCAGATGCGGCGGAGGCAAAGGAATTGGGAATAGGGGATGGCATTTTTGCAGGAAGGTGGGTGGGAGGAGGTGTATTCTAGGTAGCTGTGGGAGTCAGTGGGCTTGAAATGCCGCCTCTTGCAGTGCCACAATGCTGTCACCCGAAGGTTGCAGGAACAGCAACTCATATTCTACTTGGGAACCCTGCAGCCCAATGGTATCAATGTGGATTTCACAAGCTTCAAAATCTCCTCTCTTCCTACCGCATCCCAAAACCAGCCCAGCTCGTCCCCGCCTCCCTAACCTGTCCTTCCTCCCACCTATCCCCTCCTCCCACCTCAAGCCCCACACCCATCTCCTACCTACTAACCTCATCCCGCCCCCTTGACCTGTCCGTCCTCCCTGGACTGACCTATCTCCTCCCTACCTCCCCACCTACACTCACCTTTAGTGGCTCCATCCCCACCTCTTTGACCTGTCTGTCTCCTCTCCACCTATTTTCTCCTCTATCCATCTTCTATCTGCCTCCCCCTCTCTCCCTATTTATTTCAGAACCCCGTTCCCCTTCCCCATTTCTGAATAAGGGTCTAGGCCCGAAACGCCAGCCTTCCTGCTCCAATGATGCTGCTTGGCCTGCTGTGTTCATCCAGCTCTACACCGTGTTATCTCAGATTCTCCAGCATCTGCAGTTCCTAATATCTCTGATACAAAGATGATGGATCTGTTGGCCTCCTTCTGTCTTATAAATATGTTATGATTCAGTCACAGGGATAAAGAGGTTTTTCGGACACTGTTGATTCTGGGTAAAGGGATCTCCATTGCATAAAACCTAGAATCGATCAGTCTCGGGGGGCGGGTGGCAGCGAGGCGAGGTTGGGGGGGGCGTGGGGGTGAGGTAAGGGGTATCCTGGGTGAGGCAGAGAAAAGTACAAATCTGGAATTGAGATCTATTAAAATCAAAATAAGGTGACCTGAATTTGGAAAGGTTGGTGATGTGTGAATCTCAAATTGTTGAGCTCGATAGAAGGACTTGAGAGACAGAGCACTGGAGAAAAAGTTTTTCCCTTTTGTTGATTCTTAGTTTGTCCTCTTCACGTGTTTAGTCACTTCTTGGTCTTTGGCACTTTTTACAAAGTCACTGTTTGTACAAAATATTCTCAACTACACAGCACCAAATCTTCGTAAGTTAATTTGAACACTATTTATTGAGGCCATGTGATCTACATCACATAATCCAATCTCTCATGTTCAGAAATCAGACAGACACTGCATGAATCTATGCAGCTACGAATCCCTCCAACCACAATTAGCAACACTACTCCACCAGTACATCAGATACTTTTAAGCTGTTAACAGCCCTCTTCCCACCTCAAGCTCTTCAAACATTAACATCTATGGCACAAAGAGGGAAGAGGGTCCTAGACGAGGGTCTGCAAGATATTAATCCACCTGAACCCGGGTAATATGTGCCTCACAATCCGACTGTACAGAAGCTGCCTTTCACTGTTTGTGCTGCCAATGTAGCTGATCCTAGTATCAGGCCATTCCTCCATCAGGGAAAAGACCATGGAATGCCAATGAACTGGGGAAGATAACAAAGCAGAAAAAATAGCTAAAGCGATATCCCATTGACTGAACCCCAGAATTAAGTACAATTCCAGGAGAGAAGATAGGAATATTATAGGAGATGTAATCAATCCTGCAGTACATAAAATGAGCATTTTGAAACAAGGGTAGCTGTAAATAAATCAGCTTGACATAAGGATCCCTGACTTACAGCTTTCATTACATGTCGTTCCAATGGAGCCCAACAATGTAAGTCGTGATATTCCAAGAAAATTGAAAAAAGTGGATTGTGATGTCAATGATTTCCACGCTTCTATCACATACACCAATATTGCATAAAATTTTAGACCTTCCCATTGATCTAGATCAGGGCACTGCGTACCACTGCTTAAAGAGCCAAATATTTACGGCAATTTGAGGTTCTATACCAAAGGAATGCAATAAAATATGTATGGAATACATTTAATTCCCTTTTAACCCAATCCTATTACATTAGAGATGAATTATGCTTGGAACTTCTAATAAGGTTTGTAACTCAGACCAACATCCTGGAAAAGTCTCAAGGGAACAACTAAAAACATGACACTGCATTTAATGGAGTATGACATAAAAATGACTTGGCAGTAATGTGCAGATTGTACAGGATATAATTCTAAACTATTTCTAGGTCTTAGAAAATAAATAAGAATTTTGATACTTTTATAATAATATGAATAAATGTTCTTTATACACTTTCATTTAAACATATTTTTTCTTGGGATAATGACCCTGAGATAAGTAGGATTACATTTTCACTTTCACTGCACATGAAAGAATCTGATCGAGTGGATCAATAAAATAAACATTTGGAGCCGGGAGGAGCAGGATCTATAAAGATGAATGATGCACTTCATCACGCTAATGGAATATGTGTTGAAGATAAGAATTTACCCCATGTATGGAGTTGGAGACATCAAATAGGAGCAGGATCAAATGACTCACCACTAAAAATTTCGTAACTTAAAAATCTTTGCTGAGTTCATGTCAGCAGAATGCGCGTTTTCTAAATGAAATGTCAGAAATAAGCATGATTTAAAGAGGATAAATGAGCTCATTAAAAAAATCTAGACTTCGTTGACCCAAGATAAAAGGGGGAAATTGCATTCTTCAAATACTAGGGCAGCAGCTTAACAAATGGTTACTCCTGCAGCTGACAGATACTGTAGTTTGGAGCAGAAACACCCTTGCAATTTGATTTTCCAGGAAGAAATACCTTTGATTGCCTTCACTATCCTGACCTTATTGACAATTTCCCGATGGCTCATTTATTTGGGCTTACTGGATTACCTTGCTTTGCTTCAATTTGTTCAGTTCTTAGTGAACTCCACTGTGTACCTGCTATCAATGCCTGCAATTTTTAATGTGACTAAGATGTGTCTCAGATCAACGTATCAGTAGAAAAGGCCAAAGTTGTAGCTTGCCAGTTTCTTGCACCAAATGATAGCTTAGCTCCAGAGCATACGGTTCCATCTATTCAGCGCAATATAGTCTTCCTAAGCTAATTGATTTTGTCTCATTTTTATCTCTTAAAACAAAAGACATCCTGAAAATGAAATTAAATGAATAACATTTTTTCAATGTATGATTTGTAGAATACTGTATATCAATTAAATGACAGCTCATAATAGGAGAATAAATTCAGTGGGCTTTTCTAACAGGTCTTTACACATACTCTCCTTCTAGGACTATTGCT
Organism: Rhincodon typus; assembly: GCF_021869965.1. NCBI lineage: Eukaryota > Metazoa > Chordata > Chondrichthyes > Orectolobiformes > Rhincodontidae > Rhincodon > Rhincodon typus. Next base: position 108,087,729 of record NC_063337.1, on the reverse strand, counting down.
GTTATCTGGCCGACCCTCTTACCTCCACTTCAATACAGCAATGCTGACACTTACTTTGTTGACTCTGATGTTAAATTTTGCCCTAACATTTCATTCTAACATGAATGTGCACATAGTCTTCTCTCTCTAATATACTTTGGAGCAGTGTACAATGAAATGAAGGTAACTATCATTGAAGCACAGAATGCAGAGGCCTACAGTATACAGTTTATGACAATAAATGTGGCCATTTCCTTCAGCCTAGCAAAATTCTGAAATTGTTTCACTTCAGTTGTTTGCTTACAAAAACGTTCTAGGATTTTATAAACTGAACATCATTGACCATTCATATTAATAGAAATAAAATCCAGAAAGTCCTATTGAATACTTTAGTCATATTCCTGCCAAGTGCTCTCCATAAATGATACTCTGTGACAGGAACACAATTGTGGAAAATCTGCCTTGTTGGCTTGGCATCTGTTTAGTTTTCTTACATTTTCTGAAGTCATTTGAAAAGTTTTGCTATGTTAAATGTGCTGAACAAATACAAGTTGTTTTATTTTTTATATCTCTACCCTTCTTGGGAAAAGCCTTACTACATTCAGGATAATCCCGAAAGGATACAAAAAGACAAGGAAACAATTGTGCCATTTGGTAGAGTATTTAAAAATAAAACATAGAAAAGAAACTGAAACCATTTCCAACCTTCTAATGACAAAATAAAAAACTGCAGCTGCTGGAATCCAAGGTAGACAAACAGGAGGCTGGAAGAACGCAGCAGGCCAGGCAGCATCTGAAGGAAAGGAGCAGTCGATGTTTTGGGTATTACCCTTCTTCAGGACTGAAGACTGAAACATTGACGGATCCCTTTCTTCAGATGCTGCCTGGCCTGCTGTGTTCTTCCAGCCTCCTGTTTATCTACCATTCAACCTTTTAAAAATGGACTGATGAATAGACTGGTTTGATGTGGAGCAGTCACAATCATAAGGTCTTGTATTCTAAGGCAAGTTTATTATCTTTACTTTCATTTTTCCCCCTTATTTCTCTTTTTCTGTTCCTTAGAACTTGATGTTGACACTGCGTTAAGATAATTTTCCATTGGAAACTTCTGATACATAAGCCAAATTTCTGTTCCTTTCATGTAAACCAGATGTAGATACCGCATCCAGCAGCTGGAAAGTGATGAGGAATCAAAATCTTTGTGGATTTTCTGATCCGTTATCTAGAGGTGGGTAGCTCAATTTGGTAAATTTCACAACTATACACACCCACTGCAGTCTGTAGGGCTCTGAATTATGGGATTTATGGAGGAGTGTGGGTTGAGCGCATCAGAAACACGCTGTTGGGCACCAATCAAACAAGTAACAAGCTGGAGGTCTTTGGTAAAAATTGGTTCAATACTGGGCGTGAATTTCTAATTCAATGAATAAAATCAAGTTCAGAAGGTTGTGTATTCAAGGCAGGTGAGGGCTGTGGGCTGTGTAGCAGATGGAGCTTCAGGGACACATATCACTCTTATGGAAAACCAGATGAGCACTCCTCTTCCTCCTGGTCTTAATCATTTTATAATTACGGACGTCCTGCTGGATAAAGTTAGATAGAGTCTGAATGTTCCACTAATTGCTCTCCCAAAATGGTAGCCAGCATCCTGCTTCAAACAAAATATTGTGATTTACATATTGAAAAATCATAAAATTGCAGAGCATCAAGGGCTATCCAGTGGTAGGCACATTCCAGGATATCATGTGTCAGATTGTGACAGGAAGATTATCTCTGCAATTTGAGGTGCTTTTATCATTTTCAGCCGGTTTTATTTGTACTTTTGCATTGTTGTTGCCCCTCTCCAAACCAAGCTATTAATTTTAGTTCAGGTTTCTTTTAATGACAACGTTTAGTTTATAATTCATTTAATAGCTGCACACCCAAAACAGACATCAAGGTCATCAGCCAACAGGACTAGAAGGCGATAGCCAGGAGTCACTATAATTATTAAGTAGGGAAAGAACTTGTTGGAGTTTTACAGTTGAGAGAGGAGAAGAGGTGGAAAAAGGTTATATTTTCCTTGTGGGACCTGAAAAAAACATCTTGCTTCTCCTAGCTGCATGAAATAAGTGTACAATTTACCTTTGAGAACTTTTATTTCTTCCTTGCCTCGTTTGACAACCTACAGCAGTCAGTCTGCTTTGATGGTAGTTGAAGTGTTATTGAGGTCCTAGTAACAGGATAGGACTGTATTAATATTCTTTTTGTTTTAGTCAAGCAGGTCTCAGCCACCAAAATAAAGGAACCAATTTAAACAAAGAAAAATGAAATATAATCTGACTGGTAAATTAATGGAAGTAATTTTAATTGTGCATCTGCTTTGCTTCTGGGAAAGGGGTGGTGGCAGTTACTGGGTTAGAATAATTCTGCAAAATATGGATTCTTACTAAATAAAAACTGAAAGAACTGTGAATGCTGTAAATCAGGAACAAAAACAAAAGTTGCTGGAGAAGTTCAGCAGGTCTGGCAGCATCTGCAAAGAGAAAAATCAGAGTTAAAATTTCGGGTCCGGTGGCCCTTCCTCAATTTTTATTTCCACAGATGCTGCCAGACCTGCTGAGCTTTTCCAGCAACTTCTGTTTTTGTGTATGGATTCTCACTCTTGAGGTGGGTGCACAGATGTCAGAGATTTTCCAGTTTGCCGCACTTGTCTTGGAAAGAGGTGCTCCAAATAGTATGTGCCTCATTCAGGGGTGGGGGCATTGAGACAGTGCCCCCAGCAGATGCAGATCAGAGGCAGCTGCAGGGGTGAGGGAGCTCTGAAGTGGCTCAGTAAAAGACCTGTCCCAGACAGCTAAGACTTTCTCCCAGATGTGTTAAAAATTAGCTCCTCTAGCTTCCACTCCTCACATCCCTTTACTCTCCAATCCATTCTCTATGCCCCATTTGTGGCAAATAATGTTAATCCATGCCTCCATGTATCTCCAAAGGCCCATCATACCCTTTCGCCAAACATATACCACATTCAAACTCCTAGCAACTTGTAACTCATTTGCCAACCCATGCCTGCTACACTTTATTCTTACACCCTCTGAATCAACGTACCTAAGCTACACCATGGGTAGAGTTTGGGAACTGTGCTGTGACGAAATAAAATAAATGTCCATCTATATATTACAGCCTTTGCTATACATACATGTGGATATTGTTTACAAACATCTCAATTTATAAAAGCCAAAGTAGTAAATCCTTACAAATCTAATCATTTATATTCATATCCCGCAAATACAACCAATCCTTTAGTAACATTTTGGAGCTGTCAATCAAACTGTAAAGTAGCAGAGTCCATTGTGGCAGCTTGTGGAAGCATTTCAGATTATGTCAGCAAACATAGATTAAAGCTTCATGAACAGATCCTTTCCACTTACAGACACAGGCAGACTTTCCTTTCAAATTTTAAACGGTTGGCCTTTTAAAAAACTTGACAGCTTGACAGTTCCACAGACTTTATCTATCTTTTATGAACATTTACACTTACTCTAAAAAAGCCACACCTCACTTCAGCAAAGTTGTGATCTGAAACAAAAACTCAGCAGGTCTGGCAACATCTGTGAATAGAAAGCACCGTGAATGTTTTGGGTCCAGAGGTGCTTCTTCAGAAGAGGTTGTGAACAGTTTTATTTCAGTAATGAGAAGGATAGCAGATTTTCATCCCTAAAGGATATTAGAGAACTCAATGGGAATTTACAATAAACAAGAGTGGTTAAACAGTCACCATTGGGCTAATTTTTAATTCCAGTTTTTATTGAATTCAAGTTTCACCATCTGCCATGGTGGGATTAAAACCCCAGTCCCCAGAACATTAGTGTGGTGTTCTGGATTATTAGTCCAGTAACTGCTACATCGCAACTACCTTTCCACTTTTACAAAAGGCTTTGCTATATTACCAGTGTGGAACCCTTACAAAATTTGAGCCTTGAGAAGAACCTATTTTGAACAGTCAATTCTGCTATTCCATGTTCCCTGGCAGGGAGACACAACAATGATCAAGGCATTGCAGGAAATTAAATGATTTAATGTAATGTGCTTCATGCAAGTACAACTCCATCCTACAAGCAAAAGATCATGGAGTCTTCTTTAATAGAAAAGCAATTTCAACTCTGGGCCTCCTAATCTCATGAACGTAGAGATTTTGTAGGAACAAATGGTGGTACAACTAAATTAGCTTTATGCCTACGCATCTTTCAACCAACAATATCTATTGTTTTACAGGAGAAAGTTTGAAAAGAATAGTAGTTTCAATCAACTTTGCATATAGGCTTGCTTTAATTCTTAAGTAACATTCCTCCTTGTTGTTTTTGCTCCACTAATGCTCTTGCAACTCATGCTGCATGCCTCTGGGGCTGTCGCGGTAAGAAATGGCTAGGAACATTCCAAAACATTTTCACTGCATCTTGCACTGTAATCTTCTGAGACATTTATTAGTACCTCCCAAACATAGATGTGCTGGTGGTTATCATTTCTTTTTTGAATTTCTCTTAGGCTGCAGTTGTCATCTGAAAGACAACTTCCTCATCTCTAATTGTCAGACTTCTCACATAATAACAATTATTTTTTCTCAATTTCATTGCAAAGATCCTCTGAATTTTCCCTTCTGTTTTCCATTCATCTGCACATTCATCATCTTCTCTTGTGCTGCTGTGCTGGAATTATAATTTATTGTAACATTTATGATACTGATACATCATTTACAGAATGTCAAACTCCTCACCATTGTTAACCTTTCCTATCTCTTAGTCATAAGATATTTAAAACCATGGATCAGCATTAATTTGTTTTTTTTTCTGGAGTTAACTTGTCTTTTGCTTTTGTGATATTTAACCCTGGTAGGCATGGGTCTTCACTTTGAGTTTGCTACCAAAGTAAATGCTTATTATAGTACAACTGCTTTGAGTTGATATGATTGTTGTGAATGATGCATGTACCACACCTGTTTGCAAGTGTTTTAAAACTGCATCTTGTCAGCCTGACAATATTTTCTGGTATGGAATACAAAGAAAGCATAGTTTTCTTGTTAGAAACAAATTCTTAAAGTAATTTTTTAAAAGTTACGATTGGTTTCAGAATTTGAAAGATGATGCAAAGGATTTAATACAACAATTGAAAAATTTGCCTGTTTTAAAGTTAAAATACAAGATAAATGTAATGAAAATTGTAAAAATTATAAAAATGCAATAAAAAGGAGGCAAAATCAATTTTAGGTTATAGCATAAATCAGACAATATGGAATTGGCACTCTGTTTTACACTCCAGATAAATTTCTATTCCATTGAATTCAACGAGAAATTAAATTGGTGGTAGCATAAAACAGGAGACAGAGATGCATTTATATCCCATGGTGTATTAGAGTTAGGACGACAACATTACCTGGTTCAGGCAAATAGATTCTGAATAGCTTTCTCTTTTATATTTTTTGTTCATGGGAATTGGGTAATGCTGGCTATTTATTAACTATCACTTATTGCTCAGAGAAGATGTTGGTGGGCTGCGTTTTTGAATAGCTGCAGCCCATGGGGTCCATGTTTCTGTTAAGACAAGTGATCCATGATTGTGACAGAGCAACAGTGAGGGAACAATTATGTGGTTTCAAGTCAGGATGATTTTGGATGGAAATTTACAGATCGTGGTGTACCTTTCAATTGTTGCCATTGTCCCTGTAGGTGACAGAATTTGTACATTTGGAAGGTGCTTTTGAAGGAGCTATGTAAATTGCTGGTGCATTTTGTGGATGATACACACTGCTGTCACTGCACATCAGTGGTGGCTCCCTTGTTAATCAAGAGTGAACACCTTTATGGCAGAAGATGCAATGACCTCACCTCCACCACCGTGAGGCAGACAGTTCCAAAGGCTCATGAATGCCTGAGAAAAAAAAGTCGTCCTCATTCTGTCTAAAATGGGAGACCTTTTATGTTTAAAATGTGTCCCCTAGTTGTAGTCTCTACCACAACAGAAATCAGCTTAATAGCGTCCCCCTGCCAAGTGCCCCCAGGATTCTATATGTTTCAATGAGATAACCTCTCATTCTTTTAAACTTGTGCTCCGTAGATTAGGAGGCAAGTCACTCACTGCAGATTTCTGAACCTCTGATCTGCTCCTGTGAAAGCAAGTCTGTAAGCAGCTGATGTCTGATCTTTTGAGCACTGTCCCAGACTGAATGCTTGTATTATGCACTCCATTATTACATGCAATAAATCTGTTCACCTGACTTCTGTGGGTGCAAAGGAAAGATAAAATGCAGGATAAAACACATGTAGAAACATGAACAGTATGCAATGTTGCAAATTGTAGTTTGAAAAAGCAAAGCAATTGCTGGAAAGCTGGTGTTACAAGTGGATGTGTAGACATCACTCTAGGCACATTCATAACCTTTGTCCTGACCTCTCTTTCATCAGTGGGGAAATAGAAATGAGAGGAATTATATGAAAGTCCTGATTCCATCCTGTCCTCCAGCTGTTAATACAGAAATAAAAAGAGAGGTAGTGGACTATTTCTAAGAACTTCTGGTCAGAATTGGGCTTGGAATGAATGGCACCTAGGTGAGTGGAGAACTGGAGCAACAGCTGCCATAGCCAGGGATTTCTGTTCCTATCTGGTTCCTGAAACAAATTCTAAACAAATTCTAATCAGACAGGAATAGGAAATAGGTGCAGGTCCAAGAAAATTAATATATTGTGATTAGATAAAAGAAAGTTTAATTTTAAAAAGACAAGTATTGCCAGGAACAAAATGTTTAGCCAGAACAACAGAAGCCTAAGAGTGTAGCAGTTCCGACCTTTGCAGTAAAGGTTTACTTTTTCTATTGGCTGCTTTATCACGCTGTGTTTGCCTTGAGAATGGAGACAATATCAAAACAGATGAGTAACAGGATTAGAGAAAAGGCTTTTCACAGAATGGAGTAAAACTTAACATGAGCAAAGCCAAAGGCAGGGTCTAAATAACTAAAGACTAACAGTGAAATGCTGTTTTATTTGTAACTTAACAATCAGTAGCTATTGGGAGCATTAGCAATAGAAACCAACTATTAAAAGAATTCTGGAAAATAACAAGGTGAATAGATTTATTTTAATCCAAATTATCCATAAACAGTCTAAAATCATGCCACAATGTAGTATATTGGCATGGACAAACAATTGGCATATGGACAGGAAACAGCAAGTGGGGGTAAGGGGGTCTCTTTCAGCTTGGTGACCCATGACCAGTGTGGTTCCATAGGGATCAGTGCAGGGACTGCAACTGTTTACACTGTTAACACTGTTAATAACTTGGAGGAAGGAAGCGAATGTACTGTAGCTAAATTTGCAAATGACACAAAAATAGGCAGAAAGGCAGTTTGTGAGAGGGATACAAACAGTTTACAGAGAGGTATTGGTAGGTTAAATAAAGTTGGATGGGTGTAAAGTTGGAAAATGGAGTATCATGTGGGAAAATGTGAAATTGTTCACTTTGGAAGGGAGAACAAAAGAACTGAATATAATTTAACCGCGAAAAAAAATTGCAGAAAACTGCAATAAAAAAGAGATTTGAGGATTCTTGTGCAGAAAAACACAAAAAGCTAGCAGACAGGTGCAGCGGGTAATCAGGAAGGCTAATAGAATAAAAACTGAAAGAACTGTTGTAAATCAGAAACAAAAACAGAAATTGCTGGAAAATCTCAGCAAGTCTAGCCTCAATATAGAAGTTTCAGGGCAGAATTGAGAATTATCAAATAAGAGAAACAATGAAAGGGAATGAAAAGAGACTTATAGCTAATATAAAAGGGAATCCAAAAGGTTTCAAGGTATTTAATATTAAAAAGAAGATAAAATGTTGGTAAAAGGTGTGGGTCAATTATGAACCTAAATAGAGACTTGTCCATGTAAACAGAGGGGCATGGCTGTCTATTAAATGGAGACTTGTCCGTGGAGGCAGAGGAGCATGGCTGTCTATTAAATGGAGACTTTGCATTTGCCTTCACCAAGGAAGAAGGTGCCAAAGTGAAAAAAAACTTGAGTAAGAGGAATAATTAGATAAAATGACTGTACTTAAAATTGATAACTCACCAGGACTGAAGAAGACATCCACATTACTGAGGAAAAGAAAAATGGAAATTGCAGAGGCAGTAATCAAATTTTCTAATCCCTCTTTGATACAGTAGCAGTGCCAGAGGACAGGAGAATTGCAAACATTCCCATCTTATTCAAAAAGCATTGTTAGGATAAACTTAGCAATGCAGTTTAGCTTCAATGATGGGACAAAGTTAGAAATGTTGTTTCAGGAGTATTAACAGACTTTTGAGCAAATGCAGGTTAATTATGAAAAGACAGTACAGATTTGTTGAGGGCAAGTCACATATATTTTAATTTGCTGGAGTTTTCTGATGAGGTAAAAGAGAGGGTAGATATGTGTAATGCTGTGTACGAGGACATCAGAAGGTTCATACAATAGACTTAAGGGCATACTATGGATAGGACACAATTTCAGCAGGTTAATGGAATGGCCTACCCACTGGGGTTTATGTTTACTGCAGAGTAGTGGGAAATGATTCATTTATCAAAGATATATGTGGAGAAACGATATAAGGTGTACAACTCTAAAAGGGACACTGGAGCCAAAGGATTGGGGATATAAAATCAATGAAGGTGACAGGAAAGGTTGGCAAAGCAATTAATAAAGTTAATAAAGCAAATGGATTCCTTAGCTTTATGCATTGGGGCACAGAGTATAAAAAACGCTGCACAAAAAGCCAAATATCTGCTGATGCTGGAAATCAGAAACAAAATCAGAAATTGCTGGAAAAGCTCAGCGTCTGTTGAGAGAAATCAGAGTTAACGTTTCAGGTCCAGTGACCTTTCTTCAGAACTGATTGTAAGAAAAGGTTTGTACTTATGCTGAACATGGTGTGGTGGGAGCTTCTCCCAGTTTCTACTTTGTGACTGTTCCGATAATGCCCCTGAAATGTCCACCTTCATCCTCAACTAATGGTTCCCCACCACCGTGGTTGACAGGGCTCAATTGAGTTTGACCCATCTCCTGCACATCAGCCCTCAGCCCCCACTCCCTTCCCTCCCACAACACCAACAAGGTTCCCTTTGTCCTCACCTACCAATCCACCAGCATCCACATCCTGAGGATTATTAACCACCATATTCATCACCTCCAGGAGGGATGCCACCACCAGACACATGTTCCCCTCCCCTCCCTTGTTGCCTTCTGCAGGGACTGTTCCTTCCGGGACATCTTGGTCCACTGTGGACTCCGATTCGATTCCAGCCTTGGGCGACTGTCTGTGTGGAGTTTGCACATTCTGCCCCCGTGCCTGCGTGGGTTTCCTCCAGGTGCTCCGGTTTCCTCCCACAGTACTAAGATGCGCAATTTAGGTGGATTGGCTATGCTAAATTGCCCGTAGTGTTCAGGGATCTGGAAGGACTAGCCATGGGAAATCAGGTTTACAGGGATAGGGTAGGGGGATGTGCTGGGAGGGTCAGTGTGGACTCGATGGACGGAATGGCCTAGTTCCACATGTAGGGATTCTATGATGATGATTCTATGACTCCTCCTTCACTCCCAACATGTCCCCACAGCCCCACACCACCTTCCATGCAATCATATACGGTGTAAATCCTGCCCATTCACTTCCTCCATTCTCAGTATCCAAGGCCCCAGGCATAGCTTCCGGGTGAAGCAGTGATTTACCTGCATTTCACTCAATCCAGCTGACTGCATTTGCTGCTCACAATCTGGTCTCCTTTACATTGGGGAAACAAGCACAGACTGGGTGACCACTTATTGGACCACTCACATTCTGTCTGCAGAAAATATCCTGAGCTTCCAGTTGCCTGCCACTTTAACACATCACCCTATTCCCTGGCAAACATCTCTGTCTCAGCCTTGCTGCAGTGTTCCAGTGAAGCTCAGCAAAAGCTGGAAGAACAGCGCCTGATTTTCCGCGTGGGGACCCTGCAGCCCTCTGGACTCAGTATTGAGTTCAATAACTTTAGGGTCTGAACACCTTCTCTGATGCCCTTACCCTAACCCCCACGTACCAGGCCTTATTATCAGATGGGCTTCTACCACACACAACCCATTGTCAGCCACTAATAGACACATGAGCAGATATTCATTCTCCTAGACTGATCTTTACTCAGTCATTTATCTGTCCAACTGTTTTTCTCTCTTTTCGGCTCTATCTCCACTTATCATTTATTGCTCCCCCCCCTCCCCCTACCCCACCTTCTGCATAAATACCACCATTTTCCTAGCTACTGTCAGCTCTGAAGAAGTGTCACTGGATCTGAAACATTAAATCTGTTTTCTCTCCACAGACGCTGCCAGAACCTGCTGAATTTTTCCAGCAATTTCCAATTTGGCTTGGCATTATACCTCAGGGAGGATGTGATTCATGAGAATGGTTCCAAATATGAGGAGTATTTGTTATAAACACAGATTGGATAAGCTGAGTGTGTCCTCTTTGAGAAGAGAAAGTTAAAATGAGATTTGATAGATGCGTTCAATATCATCAGGGGTTCTGGAAAAAGTAGATTGGAAGAACCAGTTCCCATTTGGGAACTATCAAAAATCAAAGAACACAGAAATAAGGAGGTTAACGAAAGAATCAATGACAATATTGGGAAACACTTTTCCGCATGGCAAGTGGTTTTTGAACCTAGAATTATTTTCAGCATATTCAGCATTGGCATTCAAAAGGGAATTGGATGATTTTCTGAAACTAAGATTGCATGTCCATGCAAAGGCTGGGGGTTAGAATTCAATAAATTGTTCTTGCAAGGAACCAGTATGGGCATGATAGGCTGAATGTCCTTCTTCTGTGCTGTAACGTTTCTACAATTCTACATGGAATTCTTTGTGTTTCCTTAACCTATCAACCACCAATCCAATCTAATTTTAAGAGTTGGCACACTTTCTGCCTCAACCACCAACTTCTGAAGAAATTCTGATGTTTCAAAAAAAGAGTCATATCAGACTTGAAACATTAACTTTGTTTCTCTCTCAAGAGATGCACCAGGCAGATGCTACCAGACCGAATACTACTGAGCATTGTGCCAATCACTAACTTTGTTCCATTTTAGAATATTCATCAAGTTCTACACCATTCTAGACTTCTATTTAATTCAATAATTATAGAAGTGGTTGCAGAACCTTGTGGAATATTATCTGCCTCTTGCTGGTCTGAAAACTGCCTTTACTGTTTTCTAATTATGGATGGCATGGACAACTTGAGACAAGGGACCTGTTTCCATGCTGTATGCCTCTATGACTATCTCCAACATGGTATTTTGCCATACATTTTCCTAAATTTCATGTGCTAATGATGTCAGACCCTTCATTTCCCATTATGCTGCTTTGCTGAATTAATGCTGCACCTCAGTCCTCTAGCCAGATGCAATCATAATAAAGAATTGTATTAACTTCATGAAAATTATACACAAAAAAAATAGATTTGGCTGGATAATGAAATAAATGAAATTTTGATCTTGTATCTTGGAAAGCTTCACAAGCATGCCCTGATGAAATGCAAAACTGAAAGATATAATTGTTAGTATTGTGACCAAAGACTTAGCCAAAAATGGTAACTGAAGTAACCAGACTGAATGCATCAGACTCCGCTCTGCAAACTTTAAGGCAAGCAGATGTAATATTTTTGTACAGCTTAATCAGATAAAGGTAAACCATTCTATTTGCAGACTTGTAACTCTACCAAAGATAAAGTTTATACTTCAATAATTAAAAAGAAAGGGCAATAATACGTTTCAAAACAATTTCTCAATTCTCAGTTACCATATTTCCCTATGCCAACTTCAACCAACAGTGATAAATAAACTCATACCAAAGCAGAAATATTCATAAAATCTGGCAACATCTACTCAAAATATTATTCCGTTTTTCTCTTTCTACATATGCTGCCAGATCAAATGGATATTTCCAGATATTTATGTTTTTATTTCAGGTTGCCAGCATCTGCAGTATTTTTTGAAGCAATAGAAGTGACACGGCTATGATGATCATCCATATACCATCCACTGATTTGTCCATTGTACCAAATGAACCACATATAACATGTACAAGCAACAGAGTGTCTTAAATCCAGTTTGATACATGACACATTTGCATTGTAAAACTGGCCAGTTGAAGTGATGACAGGAACTTATCCCCTGAATGTTATTCTCCAATTTAAAGGGAAACTGATAAACCAGATTAAACCAGTTGGTTCTCTGCGTGGCAGTGAAGGCTGGAGGTATTGCAAGATATGAGGATGCAACAAGTAGTAGTCACAAATAAAACTGACTTAATAGTTTATGGTTGTATGGACATGATAATTTTAGCAAATTGTCCTGCACTATTCATATTGTTTAGTTCTACCTGAACAGCCATTCATATTTATTACAAGTGGCAAAGATGTTCCTCAAATTCTCTGGGAAACATTAAACGTGTGATTTTACATCTATTTGTGGTCGCTACAGAGCTGAATGTCAATAAATATCTAGATTTTGTAATAAAAATAGGAGTGAAGCTAACAATGCTCACAGTTATAGTAGTACAAGTCGGACACACATCACACATGCATGGTGAAATGTTGAAATTAGGGGATGCTCTTGTCCTTCAGAAGCTGCAATACATTGGTTTCTTGCTATTGAAACAAATGAGACCACAGAATCATAGATGCTATAAAGTTCACGTGCTGAAATGACAAATGTGCTTCAAATTACCAAAAAAAATTTGAGAATTTCCATTCAGTGTGAGTACATTTTTAATAACTTCACAAGTCTTAATTATTGTCAAACTACCCCTCTGGCCCTGAAAATTAACTTTAACAATTTCAGATCCTTATTCCTCAAAATGCTGAGAAATGTTTAGAGTTTTCAAAAAATAAACAAACAATGGTAGAACCTTAAAAACATCTTTATGTCTCTTTTCATTTTATTTTTCTGAATTCAATTTTTCCTACCCTCTCTTTGGATTCTGTAGATGATTTGACATTGAATTAAATATTCTAATGATACTTTCTGGTTCTCAATGCCCAATTTACATTTGGTTCCAGTCCAAAACCCATGAAATATCTGTGTGAAATTGAAAGTGTGAAAAAAGAGTTGGTCTCATTCGTTTTCAACTAAAAGAAAAGGCCTCACTCTCTCAAACTGAAATACGGAGAAATATCTTCACTCAGAGGTTTGTGGATATTTTTTGAAATAATATGGTTTTGGAAACTCAGTTTTTGAATATATTTAAGACTCAGACTGATACAATTTCAGGCTTTAGGCAACAAGGGAATTAAAGGATAGGTGCTATAAAAAGCAGAAAGTGCTGGAGAAACTCTGCAGGTCTGGCAGCATTGACAGAGAGAAAAACAGTTAATGTTTGGAGTCCAATGTGACTCTTCTTCAGAACCCCAAATCGAGCTTGATGCTGGAGGTGCCTCCGATCAGATTGGATGTGCAGTGGTTGGGCATTCTACTGCTTTCTTGCCTCTGTCCCAGTTAAATCAAATATTAAATTGGAGGAAAAAATAAGCATAACAAGAGATAAAGAAATGGCAGGACTGTCTGACCTGAAGATGGACGAATCACTCAGACGAGATGAATTGCATCCTGGGCTGTTAAAGGAAAACAGGAAGGGAATAGCAGATGCTCTGAAATTTATTTTCCAATTCTTACTAGGTACAAGTGAGGTATCAGAGAACTGAATGTCTGCCAACAGCGTAATATTTTCAATCACTGTTCAGACACGTCATGACACATATCTGGGTAGTTGGGTCTTGAACCTGGACCTTGTGGCTCAGAGGTAGGAATACTACCACTGCACCACTTCTGCAAACATTGTGTCAGTATTCAAAAAGGGTGCAAGGTATAAGTGAAATAATATAGACCAGTCTGTTTGATGTCCATGATAGGCAAAGTACTGGAATCAATTTTGAGAGACTTGGAGAGACACAGATTAATCAGGGATAATCAGTACGGTTTTGTTAAGGGAGGGTCATATCTTAAAACCTTCATTGAATTTTCTGAGATGGTAATGAGGAGGATTGATGAGGATCATGAGAAACCATAGAGTGCATGTCCTTACATCCCTGAAGGTGCCAGAACAGGCCAATAACGAGGTAAAGAAGGCATATGAGAAGCTTTCCTTCAGTGAATGAGGAACTGAATACAGTTACTAGGAGGTAATGCTGGAGCTTTATAGGATACTGATTAGGCCACAGTTGGAGATTAATATACGTTTTTGATCACATTACAGGATGACCATTATTGCTCTAGACAGTGTACAGTGGAGATTTGTCAGGGTTAAAAATTGCACCTGTAAGGAAAGATTGCATGGACTAGGATTGTTTTTGTTAGAAAAGAAGATGGTGAGAAGTGACTGAATTGGTGTGTGCAACATAATGAAGAGCTTAGATGCTCAACTTACTTAAAAGGAAACTGGATCAGCCCTTGAAGAACTGTAACCTGAAGAGCTGCAGACCAGACTCCTGAAAGTGGGGTTAGAATTGGGGGGTTGGGGGAGAGGGTTAGTTTATTCAGCTAACAATGGCTGTATGACCTCTTTCTGAGCTGAAACCTTTCTGTAGTTTTACAGTTCTAAGTCTGGGACAAGGAAGTTCCTGGATGGCCTTCCCACCCTATTGCAACTAAAGATCTCATCTCATCAATGGGGCATTATGCAATTACTGTGAGGGAAACCCAGGGAGAAAATCCTGTTGCCATGTTTGTGGGCTTCCAAAGAAGATCCTTTGTTTTCAAATGTTCAGTCCTTGATGAATAAATACAAGATTAGGGCCTGCTGAGACCCAATCCCTGTTATTGCTGCCGACCCATCTATCCCCACTCCCATGGCTCCCACTCTGTGAAGGTCCATTCCACTATCACTCGCCTATTGTCAGATCTCTCAGTGACCCTGGATTAGTTTGGATAAACATATGGATGATAATGGAATAGTTTAGGTTAGATGGGCTTCAGATTGGTTTCACAGGTCAGCGCAACATCGAGGGCCGAAGGGCCTGTACTGCGCTGTAATGTTCTATGTTCTATGTTCTAAGTTTGTATTGTTCACAGCAGCTACTCCCTCCTCACTGGCGCTGCTGAACAATGCAAAGTTGACAATCTTTGATTGTTCAGCAGCTCTTGAAGTTGGGGTTTGTTGAGGGTGGGGGTGATTTCTGCTATCCTTGATCATGGGGAGTGCCAGCTGGTGCATTGTTAAGTGCCTAATTGGCAGTTAATTAAAGATATTTTTGCAAAAGGACTCAACGTGGGATTCTTGCCAGCTCTCCAACCACTGAACATGATTCCCATTGCCTCTGGTAAATAATGCCCCAATTGCTTATTTTCATTCCCATGTTCCCTGTGAGTGGGGCTCCTCAATGCAATCATTAGATCTTCTCCAAAAGAAACATGATAAAATTACATTCCAAATTCTTCTTTCTCTGAATAGTTTAACTGTCCTATATCACTGCATTAGCTGTACAATTTACAAGTTGTTACACAGTAATCACAGATTTTTAAAGCCTGATAAACTTAGTCAGGGTATTGTGAAAGTTTTGAATTTGATATTGTTCATGACATTCTGCTGGTAATCGCAACGCAAATGTGATTACCATTAATCTCCAAAGAAAATTTTGGTCAGTGGTTTTTGATTTTATGAGGGCTTGAAGTTCTTCGATTTTGTCCCCTATTTCTTTGGGTCACATTTCATTTGTTGAAATAGGAGAGGAAGCCAGGAAGTTTTTTTTCAGAACGTCCACAGGGGTTGATCTCAGCCAGGTATCACACTACAGCCCAGCGCTGACATGATCAATATTTCTTCCATCCTTGCGGTAGGTCTCCTGGCTTTCATCAAATAAGGCTCACAGCTGTAAGGGTTTAAGCTGCTCCATGATGATTTGGGGGGATCAAAACAGGCCTTAGTCTCTCTCCACCTCTATTTCCTTGATAGGGTACATTGTTACTAAGCTACTAAGTTGTGAACAAATCTGTTTTCACATAAAGGATAGAAACACATTTGCAATGAATATAGGAAGAGTGATGTTAACTTTTGCTCAGGCAAATGGTGCAGTGAGTTGAATTACACTCATAGGAAACTGAAATATTGCTTTGTCGCTCTGCTCAAGTTAATGATTGAAATGCATGTTTAAAATCTAGTACAGACAGCTGGTATTTTGCATCTAGCCATACTTTACCTAGAAGTAATTGATGATGACAATGGACTCCCCAGAGTGTTCCACCATTTAGCAATTAAACCCATTAACTCGATGACCAAAACATCACCATAAAGGAAACAACAAAGATACATGGTGTAGTGTGCACTATGTTGTCTAACGATTGGAATTTTATCACTTAAACTCATACAGTTACCTGGTACAGATTTGGCCCACTTAACAACAGATACAAGTTGTCTCTCGCATAGCCTGTTCAGGCTGGTTAGCAGATAGTTAGTTGAGTCAGGTTGACTGTTATCATAGCCTGCATAAACAACTTCTGGTTCAATTATCTGTAAAATGGAAACGAGTGTCGGCGTGAACTGGACCGCTCGAGCTGAATGTAATGAGACCTTTGGTACTGCAACTGCATTGACACTTGATAGTGTCATTTCGGACTGCAGAGAAGATGGGCTGTTTCCGATGTTCTTTAGTTTACTGAATTTTCTTAGCTTTCGGGCTGAAAAACAAAAGATAATTGGCAGTTCAACAATTGAAGTTCCAACAGAATATCCATTACTGTTCAATTTACAGAGTTATACTGCCCAATTATCCAAACCAATCTCTACATTAGTTGGATTCTGTTTGATCTCACTTTTCTCAGTTGCCTCAGTTTCCAAATTCAGTTCCTTTGATAAATGAATAAGCCATTGTCTCTAAAACATAATGGTAAATCACATTTCATACGAGTGTTATGAAGCGGAATAAAATGTGATGTTGCCAGGCATCAGCACTTCAACTCTGATGAGGCAAAAGTCATGTGAGACTATGTGGCAAGATCAAAGGCATTTACATTACAAGGATCGAATAAGCTTTATCTATCTTAAAGAGGAAGAAACTGTGGGGAAGTGCTTTCAGTTTAAAATACGTTTCCTAGCTAAGCAATGCTTAAAAAAGAAAATTTAAATATTCTTACCTCTTAGGAGAAGTCCTTATTTTCATTTCAATTTTTCAGACCCTGATTCGGGGTCTCCCTTCTCTGCAGGGAGCCACTCTGAAGATGTCAGCTATGAGAGTGACAGTGACTGCCTTCATAGAGAACCCTGTACTATTAGCATCCAGACTAATCTTGATGCTAGTTGGGAAGCAGAGGAGCTGAGAAAAGTCAGTGACAGCTGGGTAAATAGGTATACTCAGTTGTTATTGACTTCTTCAGGCTCCAGATTCTCAATAACTGCCTGAAAAATTCCCATGGTTACAAAAACTTTGTAATGTAAATTTGATAAAAATAACAAAGGGGGAAGTACGTTAGCTGACGAGCGCAGGAAGTCAGCAGAGGGGATAAAAATGCTCTAAAAGATGCCGTAATGGAGAAAAACCCTCTGATGCCTGGCAATATTATCTCTCAAACTTAATTGCAAGTAACATATAGTTTCTATGTATGTCATCCAGTTTTGCCAATTTGGCAAACATTTTCACATAAAGACAACAATGATTTCTAAAGATTAATTTTTCAAGTTGTCATCGAGGCACCAATCTCTGTGTGCCAAAATATGATTTGGTCAATTCCACCTGACTTTGCGCACCAATATGTTGGCTCCATTTATCGTCTAACATAAAGAAGATTTTATACCGAAATCAACTTAGTTTTGTAATCACAATAATTTCACATTTTGTCACTTATCGTGCGCACCAGGAGCTTAGGCTCATTTCCCAATGCATGTAATAATGGAAAAAATCATGGGTATAACTTTGCGCTGTCTTTCTTTACAAGACCAAAAAAAGTACCTATTTTTAATTAAGTTTAGTTGTTGTAAAATAATAACATGGACTTTTTACAACTGTTTTGTTTAGAATAATTTATTAGTCCAGGGACCAACATCAATTCTGGTTTAAAAAAAAACTGGCAATAAAAGCCTCTCTTGCAATCACTGTACCAAAATTTGAGCAAAGCACACAAAATTCTGGAAAAAAGAAAGCAGGTGAAAACTGCTGACATTAGTGGCAAAGATAAATTTCAGCCAATTGCAATATGTCAACATTAAAGATCTTTTTGCGCTTCTGAAGCAGATGAAAAGCCACTTGACTCATACAAAGTTTGTAAAGCTGCTGCTGAGCACACCACTGCAGGTTAAAAATGGCTGTAGCGCAAAGCGAGTTTTAATGAAGAGAGTCTGCAAGTGCAGGTAGGCACCATCATGAAGTGACGCAACCACATTGTTTCATGGGGGAAGCCAAAACCCCCAGCTTGTAAAGTAGACACAAAGCATTGCAGTTTTTCAGCACTGTCTTCACGACTCAGAGGACGACCTGGCAGGAGGTCTGGAAGAAGGTGGACAAAGTTAAGGCATGAATATTGTTGTAAAGTAGGAGTACAAGACATATCTGAACATGAAGGAAAGTTGTAGTTGTACAAGATTATGCAAAATGCTTCACTGACACCAGGTATTAGCAAGTATATAGCAAATAAGATATTAGAAGAGAAAGGAAAAGCAGAGGCATGCAAATTACATTACTTCATGCTGGGAAAGTAATTGTATTGTAGGAAGAATATCTTCTGAGTCAAATTATTGCTTCTCAATCCCTACATTCAAAAGCAAACCTTTCACGAGTAAAAGGACAACAAATGGTGGAACTCAGGACTGTAGGTAAAAAGGTAGGCAGATCCTTTGGGACGGTTGGTAGGACCATGATACACTCTCGTTCCTACAAGTCATTTTAAGGGTGACCAAATTTTCATGTCATGCTTCAGCCAAAAATTTGTGAAATCATTTACTCACTTAACTTTCAAATGTTTGTTGCCATTTGGAGTGCAATATGAATGGCAGTGGTACATTCCAAGATGTTTTTGTGTGTATTTTGTGCTAAGCCAGCAAAATCTAATCATTTATCTGAAGGCCCTGCCCTAACCCAAATCTTTAACCCAAGCTCTGCCTCTGTTGAAGATCAGTTAATTCCAGCTAAGACTCATGGGAGCTGTACAATTGACTTCACTCTACACATATACCTGGGCCATGGAGTGAAAAACTGTTAATCTGAATTGACTCCAAATTAATTTCCAGTCTTTTGGAAAGAAATGCATGTGAATATTGTGAAAGGGCAGACTGGGTCTAATTGAAGACACCACTGGTTGAATAGTTTGCGATACTCATTGTCCAGGTTGCACAGGTTTAAGAACCTGTGGAACCCTAACTCAGCAAGGTTGTAATGTTATAAGAGAAATGAGTACCATTAAAACACTGCTGTCCTGAGGACAATAAAAGATCTTTCACAGAAACCTGTGTGAATCTTTTAAAAACTGCAGAAGGTAAGGATCTACCTTTTGTATGGATGTGTTCCCAATGGACTGATATAAAGATTCCTATTTTGTGGTGACCAGGGACCCTGAAAAATGGAGTTGCGAAACATGATAGCACTTTAGTGTAATCTATCTCTAGATGACTGTTTCGGGTAGGAATAAAGGTATGCATGAGTCAAAATGAACAGGATCATTCACAGTTTTCTAGTAAACATTTCAGTTGTAATATGCTTCCTCCATAAAATCCTCCCAGATGTATCAACATTTTATATTGAAATAGAGTTTGAGAGAAATAACTGACGTGCGCAGATATAAGATGGCATGATGGAACAACTGCTAAAGAAGTCAATGAGAAAATGGTCGAATAGACCCATTAAAAAGTGGACTCATTTGGAAAACATTGGAAGAAAACCAAGCTTGGAATTAAAAAACAAAGTTTCTCATTAACTGAATCAAGTGATTCATAGAGAATTAGCATGTATTCTGTACAAGTACAAAATTGTATGAGATTTAAGTAATGGCTCAATGAGTAAGTGCACCACATGGTTCCAAGTTTGATCCTTGCTCTGTGTGAATTAGTGTGTGCAGTGGTAAGACAGTGCTTAGTGCATAGAGATGGCAGAGTGTCAAATGCTTGGTTTAGTCCCAGGCACAATTAATTGCAGGGACAAAAACCTGAAAGACCCAGTGGGTAAGTTATTTAGTTTAATTTTGTCTGCTCTGTTCTTATAATTCTGAACTCGCATTGTATGAATCAGGAGATAATCATTGTATATTACAAAATTCAAGGCATGGTCAATTCTTAGCATATAAATAAATAAAGCTCATGTTTCTGGCTGGTCAATTCTAGCTCTACTTCTTAATTGA
Source organism: Rhincodon typus (assembly GCF_021869965.1). NCBI lineage: Eukaryota > Metazoa > Chordata > Chondrichthyes > Orectolobiformes > Rhincodontidae > Rhincodon > Rhincodon typus. The sequence continues at coordinate 108,067,414 of NC_063337.1, read as the reverse complement.
AGTTTTGGTTAATCTAACTTCACTTTGTAAGGTATATTCAGATATGCACTAAACTAACAAAGGGTAGGTTCATGGCAATTAACTGGATGCCTAGCTCTTTTCCAGATGTTTCTATTCAACAGGAAGCTAAACACTATGAGGACATTCAAATTGATTTGGAACATCAGTTGTTTCTGGAAGATGTGTATCAGCAGGTTCTTTCTGGTTAAAGACATATCAAGTGGGTCAGCTTTAAAGTGAGGAAGCAGTACATTACATCATATTAGTTTAATGTTCAAGGTCCAGTACCTGGAGAAGGTGGGGTCAACCTGTTGGATTCTACTGATTCATAAGATCCCTTGTCATTTACTACAATTCTTGTCATCTGCTTTAGGGGATGGAACATTGAAATTAGACCAATTCACTCATTCTGTAGCCAAATTGGACACAACAGTGCAGAAAAAGCTATTGATATCTGGTCATTACAACATCTCCTAAGCTTGTACAGTTTGCAGACTACAGAGGGACCTTATCTAAAAAAAATTAAATCTCCAAGACAGAACGAACATCTAATAACACTAAAGAATACTTACCGAGAGAAACATGTATCCCTGGTGAGGGTGAGGAACTTGCCAATAGCACATTAAGGTGAACTATTCAGCAAAGCAAGATTCACACTGAATCCCTCTTATATGCAGCATTTGTAGAGAGACTCAATAAGGCTTCTGCAAATGAATTTCAAAACTCTTGATCATAATTTAACCATGACACTAGTTACTGGAAAGTCTGGTTCCCAAGATCATAAACAAAGGAAACTTAGTTTTGGGAGAGGATTATTTAAATAGATTTGTGACACACGAGGAAGTAATGGATTAAAGCAGTAAGCTGCAGTAAATATTGATAATAATGTCGATTTGGGTCATCAATTCAGAGCTACTTAAAAATGTTGCACTAGCAAACTTGTTAAAGTATAAAAAAATCATAACACAGCACTTTATAAGTCAACTAATCTCCAGCACAGAAGGATAAAATCCAGCCCATTATCTCTGATCTGGTACTAACTCTATATTGGAAATATTTATTGTAATTCTATTCTTTATCTCCCTCATTCATCAATATTTACTCTCAGTGAAAATAGCATGGAGGCACATAGGGATTCATCATTGTTGCACATTCTAAATGAGATATTGGAGACAGACAAATTTTGAGGCAAAGTCTCTAGATTTCAATCATCTCATATGTGCCCCAGTTGAAAATATTACAGCTAACAAATTTTGATGTTCAAGAGCTGGGGCTAATTACGAGTCTAATGCTTGCTTTAGGACACCGCCCAAACTGTTTGCCATCTCCAGGTCCATTTGGAAGGAAAGTTATTCCCAATTGGACCTACTTCTAGAAAGGCTTGGTTAATATCTTGAAATAATCTCCCCAATTTTAACTGAGACTGGAAGGAAAGAAGGCACTGCAGCTGGTCCAAGCCAGCTGAGGGTCTCATCATCGTCCAGTTTCTCAACTTTAAAGGTGATTGACTGGGCTTTCCAAACTTAGGGCTCATCACTTGGCAAGATCTACAGAGATGATTGATGAAGCTGTTGCTCAACACCAGCTGCCGGGAAGGTAAGTTTTCCCTCTTAAAGGGCTTACCTCGAGCGTCAACGGCCTTCATTTTTCAGCAGCAGCGGGAGAGGCGACAGCGAGGACCAGGGGGCTGCCGGGAATATATTTGGGCAGCGGCTGAACCGGAGACACTAAACGTGCAGTGTCTCCCACCCGCCCTCCTCCTCTAACCAAAAAAAAAGGACTCTGTGGTGTGTTGGTAAGTAAGGATTTTATACTTTTTCTTTTTCTTCTGTATTGTGTAATTGGTTAAAAATTTACATTTTTTTATTTATCTGTTAATTGGTTATTTGAAAGGACCATAGCAGAGAAGTATTAGAAAGTATTTAACTCATAAATTGATATAAAGTAATAAAGTTATTAACTAAGTAGAGATTGCTGGGCAGGTGATGTGCTGTAGCTGTATGATGTGGGAGCTGGCTGATCCCATTGTGAACGGCAGTGACCACATCCGCAGCAAGTGTTGGTTGCTGGAAGAACTCCGGCTCAGAATTGACGATCTGGAATCTGAGCTTCAAACACTGTGGCACATCCGGGAGGGGGAGAGTTACCTGGACGCTTTGTTTCAGGAGGCAGTCACACCTGGTAGATTAAGTAATTCAAATTCAGTTAGTGATCAGGGACAACAGGGTGTGACTGCAAGTGAGGCAGGTAGGGGGATCCTGAGTTCAGGAGTGGAGGAGCCTCAGCTTTTGACCTTATCCAACAGGTACAAGATACTTGCTCCCTGTGTGGATGAGGAAAAGGGCTGCGGGGAGGATGAGCCAGCTCACCACGGCACCATGGTGCAGAAGGCCATTCATGAGGGGGGAGCAAAAATACAAGTGGTAGTTATAGGGGATTCTATAGTTAGGGGGATAGATAATGTCCTTTGCAAGCCGGATCGGGAGTCCCGCATGGTGTGTTGCCTGCCCGGTGCCAGGGTGCAGGACATCTCTGACCGGCTTGAAAGGATATTGGAGCGGGAGGGGGAGGATCCAGTTGTTGTGGTCCACGTTGAGACTAACAATATAGGCAAGGCTAGGATGGAGGACCTGTTTGGGGATTATCAAGCACTAGGAACAAAATTAAGGAACAGGTCCTCGAGGGTCATAATCTCTGGATTACTGCCCAAGCCACGTGCAAATTGGTTTAGGGATAAGAAAATTAAGGAAGTAAACACGTGGCTAAGGGGGTGGTGTGGGAAAGAGGGGTTCCATTTCATGGGGCATTGGCATCAGTTTTGGAACCGGAGGCATCTGTACCAATGGGACAGTCTCCACCTGAACCGATCTGGAACCAGTGTTCTAGCGAAAAGGATAAATAGGGTGGTCACGAGGACTTTAAACTAGTGAGTTGGGGGGAAGAGAAAGGGAAAACGACAGGGAGTATGATGGTAAATAAAAAGGTAAGCAGCAGGTTAGCATGTGTGCAGAAGGGTTTAAGTTCAAGGCAGACTATGAAAGAAGCAAAAAGGAAGGATAACTCAGGAGATATTATTAGAGATGTTGGAAATCATGAGGGTAAGAAAGCTAGCATAAAGGCACTTTACCTGAATGCTTGTACCATTCGTAACAAGGTTGATGAGTTAACGGCACAAATCATCTCGAATGAATATGATTTGGTAGCCATTACGGAGACATGGTTACAGGATGGTCACGTCTGGGAGTTAAATATCCAAGGGTACCAGACTATTCGGAAGGACAGACAGGAAGGTAAGGGAGGTGGTGCAGCTCTGATATTCAAGGATGACATCAGGGCGGTGCTGAGAGATGATATAAGTTCTATGGAGAATGAGGTTGAATCCATTTGGGTGGAAATTAGAAATTCTAAGAGGAAAAAGTCACTGATAGGCGTAGTCTATAGGCCACCAAATAATAACATCACATTGGGGCGGGCAATAAACAAAGAAATAACTAATGCCTGTAAAAATGGTACGGCAATTATCATGGGGGATTTTAATCAACATGTAGATTGGTCGAACCAGCTCGGTCAGGGTAGCCTTGAGGAGGAGTTCGTTGAGTGTATCCATGATAGTTTTCTTGAACAGTATCTAATGGAACCGACGAGGGAGCAAGCTATCCGAGATCTGGTCCTGTGTAATGAGACAGGAGTAATTAATGACCTCATAGTTAGGGATCCTCTTGGAAGGAGTGATCACAGTATGGTTGAATTTAGAATACAGATGGAGAGTGTGAAGATAAAATCCAATACCAGGGTCCTGTGCTTGAACAAGGGGAACTACGATAGAATGAGGGAGGACTTGGTTAAAGTAGACTGGAAACAAAGATTTTATGGTGGGACAGTTGACGAGCAGTGGAGGACTTTCAAAGCAAATTTTCAAAGTGCTCAGCAAAAGTATATTCCAGTGAAAAGGAAGGACTGTAAGAAAAGGGGTAATCTGCCATGGGTGTCTAAAGAAATAAGGGAGGCTATCAAATTGAAAGAGAAGGCATACAAAGTGGCCAAAAACAGCATGAAACTAGAAGATTGGGAAAACTTTAATGGTCAACAGAAAGCTACAAAAAGAGCTATAAAGAAAAGTAAGATAGAACATGAGAAAAAACTAGCACAGAATATAAAGACAGATAGGAAAAGTTTCTATAAATATATAAAACGAAAAAGAGTGGCTAAAGTAAACGTTGGCCCTTTAGAGGATGAGAAGGGGAATTTAGTTATGGGATATGATGAAATGGCCGAGGCATTGAACAGGTATTTTGTATTGGTCTTCACAGTGGAGGACACTAATAACATGCCAGTAATTGACAAAGAGACAAAGGTAGGTGAGGACCTGGAAACAATCATTATTACGGAAGAGGTAGTGTTGGGCAAGCTAATGGAGCTAAGGATTGATAAGTCTCCTGGCCCTGATGGAATGCATCCCAGGGTACTAAAAGAGATGGCGGGAGAAATAGCAGGTGCACTGGCAGTAATTTTCCAAAATTCACTGGACTCTGGGGCAGTCCCAGCAGATTGGAAAACAGCAAATGTGACGCCACTGTTTAAAAAGGGAAGTAGACAAAAGATGGGGAATTATAGACTGGTTAGCTTAACCTCTGTAGTGGGGAAGATGCTTGAGTCTATTATCAAGGAAGAAATAGCAAGGCATCTTGATAGCAATTTTCCCGTTGGGCAGACACAGCATGGGTTCATGAAGGGCAGGTCATGCTTGACAAATCTTTTGGAATTCTATGAAGACATTACGAGCGAGGTGGACAAGGCGGACCCAGTGGATGTGATGTACCTATATTTCCAAAAGGCCTTCGACAAGGTGCCGCACAAGAGGCTACTGCATAAGATAAGGATGCATGGTGTTAAGGGTAAAGTATTAGCATGGATAGAGGATTGGTTGACTAACAGGAAGCAAAGAGTGGGGATAAATGAGTGCTATTCTAGCTGGCAGCCAGTGACTAGTGGTGTGCCTCAGGGATCGGTGTTGGGACCGCAATTAGTTACAACTTATATAGATGATTTGGAGTTGGGGACCACGTGTAGGGTGTCAAAGTTTGCAGATGACACTAAGATGAGTGGCAAAGCAAAGTGTGCAGAGGACTGTGAAACTTTGCAGAGGAACATAGATACATTGAGTGAGTGGGCAAAGGTCTGGCAGATGGAATACAATGTAAATAAATGTGAAGTTATACATTTTGGTAGGAGTAATAGTAAAAAGGATTATTACTTGAATGGTAAAAAGTTGCAGCATGCTGCTATGCAGAGGGACCTGGGTGTCCTTGTGCATGACTCACAGAAGGTAGGTCTGCAGGTACAACAAGTAATTAGGAAGGCAAATGGAATTTTGTCCTTCATTGCTAAAGGGATTGAGATTAAAAGCAGTGAGGTTATGTTGCAGCTGTACAAGGTGCTGGTGAGGCCACACCTGGAGTACTGTGTGCAGTTTTGGTCTCCTTACTTGAGAAAGGATGTACTGGCACTGGAGAGGGTGCAAAGGAGGTTCACTAGGTTGATTCCGGAGTTGAGGGCGTTGGTTTATGAGGAGAGACTGAGTAGATTGGGATTATATTCATTGGAATTCAGAAGATTGAGGAGGGATCTTATAGAAACATATAAAATTATGAAGGGAATAGATAAGATAGAAGTAGAGAGGATGTTTCCACTGGCAGGTGAAGCTGGACAAGAGGGCATAGCCTCAAGATTAGAGGCAGCAGATTTAGGACTGAACTGAGAAGGAACTTCTTCACCCAGAGGATTGTTAATCTATGGAATTCCTTGCCCAGTGAAGTAGTTGACGCTACTTCAGTAAACGTTTTTAAAGATAAGGTAGATTTTTTTTGAACAATATAGGAATTAAGGGATACAGTGAGAACGTGGGTAAGTGGATGTGAGTCCACAAAAAGATCAGCCATGATCTTATTGAATGGCGGGGCAGGCTCGAAGGGTCGGAGGGCCTACTCCTGCTCCTAGTTCTTATGTTCTATGTTCTTATCTGAACATAGATATCAGACAAACTGTAAGCTTGTGGAAAATGTAACCACTTATAAGGCTGTAAAAACTTCAGATGAGGAAAAAGTGCAGGGGAATGAAGAATGGTTAATGTTTGGGAAAAAAAAATATAAAGAACAATCATGATGAACTTGGGCTGGAGATGAACTTAAATCTCGATTTACCTACCAGGGGGAACTGAGAGACTATTGTGTGCCCTACTTCATGGGGACTTGACTCACCCCTGCCATTCCCAACTGTGCCCTACAAGCTGACGGGTTCTCCATACACCACATGGACCACATGGCATCCTTGGGTAAGGCGAAGGGCAGTGGGGCATGCTTGCTGATCAACACTTCCTGGTGCTCGGACGTAGAGACCCTGGCAAGCCACTACTCCCCGGACCTAGGATACCTTACAGTAAAATATTGTCGTACCACGATAGCTCACCTCTACCATCCTGACAGCAGTCTACATACCACCCTACCCAGATGTGATTTACACTGCCACAAACACTCTAGAGACAAAATTCCCTGAGGCCTTATTCATTTTGGCTGGTGACTCCAACTGAGCCAACCTCTAGCAGGTGATGTCAAATTACCACCTACACATCTCCTGCCCCACTAGGGGACTGAACACTCTGGACCACTGCTACACAACCATCGAAGATACCTGCCGCTCAATCCCCCGCCCACGCTTCAGAAAATCCAACCACAGCACTGTGTTCCTCCTCCCAGCTTACAAGCAAAAGCTGAAACGGAAGAATCCTTCACGAAGCAAAGTACAGTGCTGGCCTGAGGCAGCAGTAAACCATCTCTGGGACTGCTTGGACTCGGTGGTCTGGATTTTGTTCATGTGTTCAGTGGAAAACCTAGACGAGTCTGCCATCATCATCATGGACTGCGTGGAGGACTGTGCACTAAAGAAGTCAATCTGAGACAACAACAAGGAACAAAAACAGAAATTGCCGGAAAAGCTTAGCTGGTCTGGCAGCATCTGTGAAGAAAAATCAGAATTAATGTTTTGGGTCCAGTGGCCCTTCCTCAGAACAGGGAGAAAGGGTCACTGGACCCGAGACTTTAACTCTGATTTTTTTCCTTCACAAATGCTGCCAGACCTGCTGAGCTTTTCCAGCAACTTCTGTTTTTGATCCTGATTTACAGCATCCGTAGTTCTTTCAGTTTTTATTAAGTTCACCTGAGAGCTCCCCAACCGTAAATCTTGGATGAACCAGGAAATTCACTCCCTACAGAAGACCAGATGTGCAGCATTCAAATCGGGTGACACGGACCAATACAGAGAATCCAGGTATGACTCCACAAGGCCATCAGGGAGGCCAAGAGGCAGTACTGGACCAAGTTAGAGGCCAAAAGCAACCAAACAGGCTCCCACCATCAATGGCATTACGGGATACAAAATGAAACAGTGTAAGATAGCAGATATCCCTCCCTGACACACTCAATGCCTTCTACATTTGGTTTGAGAAGAATACCACCAGCACGGTGACACCTGCCCCGACAGCCCCAGACACACCTGGTCCCCCTGTCACTGCTGCAGACTCAGATCAGTCTCACTGGGAGGCAACCCAAGGCCCAGACAGTGCCCCTGGCTGAGCACTCAGATCCTGTACAGACCAACTGGCAGAGGTATTCACCAACATCTTCAATCTCTCCCTCCTACAAGCGGCAGTGCCCACCTGCTTCAAGAAGACCATCACCATCCCCGTACCCAAGAAAACACACGCACTGTACCTTAATGATTACCACCCAGTGGCTCTGACTTCAATAATCATGAAGTGCTTTAAGAGACTGGTCATGGCCCACATCAACTCCAGTCTCCCAACCTGCCTCGATCCCCCACAGTTTGCGACTGACATAACAGATCCACAGTGGATGCCATATCCCTAGCCCTGCACTCATCCCTGGAGCATCTGGACATCAAGGACTCCTATGTCAGACTCTTCCTCATTCACTACAGCTCCACCTTCAACACCATTATCCCCCCCAGACTGATCTCAAAACTGCGTGACCTTGGTCTCAGCTCCGCCCTCTGCAACTGGATCCTCAGCTTTCTGACCCACAGGCCACAATCAGTGAGGATAGATAACTGCACCTCCTCCACAATAACACTCAACACTGGAGCCCCACCAAGGATGTGTCCTTGGCCCCCTACTGTACTCCCGGTACACCCACAACTGTGTCGCCAAATTCTGAACAAATGCCATCTACAAGTTCACTAATGACACCACCATAGTGGGATGGATATCTAATAATGACGTGTTTGTTTTATTCATTCTCAGGATGAGGGTGTCGCTGGCCAGGCAGCATTTATTGTGTATCCCTAATTGCCCAGAGGGCAGTTATGTGTCAACCACATTGCTGTGGGTCTGGAGTCACATGTAGGCCAGACCAGGTAAGGATGACAGTTTCCTTCCCTAAAGGACATTAATGAACCAGAGGGTTTTTCCAACAATCAACAATGGATTCATGGTCATCATTAGACTCTTAATTCCAGATATTTTATTGAACTCAATACCACCATCTGCCCTGGTGGGATTCAAACCTGGGTCCCCAGAACATTATCTGGGTCTCTGAATTAACAGTCCAGCAATAACACCACTAGGCTATTGCCTCTCCATACTGAAGTGTGAGAGAGGGCTTGATGACATGATGCAATGAAAACAATCTGTCTCTCAACATCGGCAAACTAAAGAACTGATCATCGACTTCATAAAGAAAGGAGGAGAACACGCCCCCATCTATATCAAAGGAACTGAGGCTGAGAGAATGAAGAGCATCAAGTTTCTCGAAGCGACGATAACCAACGATCTGTCTTGGATTTCCCACGTAGATGCGACAGTCAAGATTGCACAACAACGCCTCTTCTTCCTCAGGCAGCTCAGGAAATTTAGCATGTCCATAAGGTCCCTCACCAACTTTCACAGATGTACCATTGGAAGCATACTGTCCATGTGCATAATGGCCTGGTATGGCAACTGCTCTGCCCAGGACTGTAAGAAACTACAGAAGGTGACGTGCACAGCCCAGACCATCACTGAAGCCAACCTTCCATCCATGGTCTCCATTTACACAGCTCACTGCTGCAGAAAGGCTGCCAACTAATCAATATGATATTTAATCTTACATTTTACATAAATGTATGCCATTTGATTAAGTCTTTGCCACAAATTGTTTTAACAGAAGGATTACAAATTTGACATATGAAAACTAATATTACAACCAGCTTAGACACTTTAGAATCTACTTAGAATCAACAACAACATTCTGCATTTGTGCAGAACCTTAATGTAGTAAAAACAAAGCTCTAGGTGCTTCACAGGAGGAATTATCAAATAAACTTTGATGCCAAATCACAAAGAAACAATAGGGGGAAAATTCAAGTGAAATTGGTAATCAAGTGTGGTGTTCAGGATGAACGTAATGGCTGATGACACACTTTCCATTGCAGCATAAGCAGAAGCCACTGCAGTATAAACTGAGACTGAGATCATAAAAATAAGGAGGAGTTGCAGGAGTAGAGTATTTGGCTCCACAATTCAATGTGGCAACGGCTGATCCGCTTTCCCATTGATCTCCAAATCCTTAGATACTCTGAAAGATTGAAAATCAGCTCAGCTCAAACATATTCAAAGTTGAAGCATCTACAATTCTTTGAGTGAAGAAATTTCTCCTCATCACAGTCCTAAATGATCAGCACCTTATCCTGGGATTGTGCCTTTGCGTTGAAAGTTCCTCAGTTATGGTACGTAATCTCTGCGTGCATCCTGTAAAACCTCTTCAAAATCTCACACTTCAAAGAGATTGCTTCTGGTTCTAAAGAATATAGACAAAATTTGCTCAGCATCTCATCCCAGGATAACACACTCAACCCAAGGACTGAACTTTTCTGTACTGCATCCAAAGCAAGTATACCCTGTCTTATATATGGAGACCAAAGCACACAGTCTTCAATGTGTGGTTTCACTAAAACTCTACACAATTGCAGTAAAACTTATTCATTCCTGTACTGTAACTCGTTGCAATAAGGACCAACTTGTCATTTTTCTTCCTAATTGCCTGCTATACCTGCACGCTAGCTTGAAATCTCAGCATAGTATTAAGCAAGCTCCAGCACTATTACAATAATCATGGGTGACTTCAATATGGATGTCGACTGGGAAAATCAGGTTGGTAGCAGATCCCAAGAAAAGGAATTTGTGAAACGTCCACAAGATGAATTTTTGAAGCAGGTTATGGTAGAGCCCTCTAGGGAAAAGGCAATTCCGGATTTGGTGATGTGTAATGAGGCAGACTTAAATAGGGAGCTTAAGGTGAAGGAATCCATTGGGGGCAATGCACATAATGATAGAATTCACCCTGCAGTTTGAGAAGGAGAAGATTGAATCAGATGTAATGATATTATAATTGATAAAAGTAACGATAAAGACTTGAGGGAGGAGCTAGTGAGAATTGATTGGAAGGGGAGTTGAGCAGGGAAGATGGTGGTACAGCAATGGCAATAATTTGGGAAACACAGCATGGGAGGAGAAGCACACAAAGGGAAGGATGGGGGTAACATGGCTGAAAAGGGAAGTCACTTGCAGCATAAAAGCAAAAGAAGAAGCATACAATGTGGTGAAGATTAGTGGGAAGCCAAATGTTTGGGGAAGCTTTAAAAACCAGCACAGGATAGCTGAAAAAGTAAATAAGGAGGAAATGATGAAACGTGAGGGTGAGCTAGCTGGTAATTAAAAAAAAAATTGCAAGAGTATTTTCAGATGCACAGAAAGTAAGAGAGAGGCAGAACAGACTTTGGACTGCTGAAACATGAGGCTGATGAAGTAGTAATTGGGAACAAAGAAATAGTGGAAGATCATAACAGGTACTTTGCATTAGTCTTCAAGGTGGAAGACAACTGCAGATTACTAGAACTTTGAGACAGTCAGGAGGCATAGGTGGGTGTGATGGCCATCACTAAAGAGAAGGTGCTGGGAAAGCTGAAAGATCTGAAGATGATAAATGACCCAGACCAGATGGACTACACCTCAGAGTTCTGAAGGAGGAAGCTGAGGAAATTGTAGAGGTGGTGATTTTTCAGGAATCATTGGAATCAGGGAGGATCCCAGAGAACTGGAAAATGGCTAATGTAGTGCCCTGTTTAAGAAGGAAGGGGGGTAGAAGATGACAAATTATAGGCTGATTAGCCTCACCTTGGTCATTTGTAAGATTTTAGAGTTCATTATTAAGGATGGAATTGCAGATTACTTGGAAGTACATGGTAAAATAGGGCAGAGTCAGCATGGCTTTGTCAAGAGAAGATAATACCTGACAATTCTGTTAGAATTCTTTGAGGAGATAATGAGCAAATTTAGACAGAGGAAAGACAGTGGACATGATCTATTTGGATTTCCAGAAGGCCTTAGACAACGTGCCGCACAGGAGGCTGCTAAATAAGATAAGAGCCCACGGTGTTAGGGGAAAGGTATTGTCATGGTCAGAGGATTGGCTGACTGGCAGAAGGCAGAGAACAGGGCTAAATGGGTCTTTTTCAGAATGGCGGCTGAGTGACTAGTGGAGTTCTGTAGGAATCAGTTTTGGAACCACAACTATTCACAATATACATTAATGATCTGGTTAAGGAACTGAGGGCATAGTTACTAAGTTTACAGATGACACAAAGACAGGTGGAGGGACAGGTAGTTGAGGAAGTGGGAAGGCTGCAGAAGGACATGGACAGGTTAGGAGAGTGGGCACAGAACTGGCAGATGGATTACAATGAGGCAAATTGTGAGGTTATGCACATTGATAGACAAAATAGAAGCATAGATCATTTTCTGAATGGACAACATCTTCTGAAATCTGATGCATAAACGGCCTTAGGATTCCTAGTTCAGAATTATCTTAAGGTTAACATATAGGTTCAGTAGGCAGTTAGGAAGACAAATACAATGTCAGCATTCTTTTCAAGAGAATTTGAATACAAGAGCAGGGATATACCGCTAAGTCTGTATAAGGTTCTGGTCAGACCACATTTGGAATATTGTGAGCAGTTTTGGGCCCCACATCTAAGGAAGATGTGCTGATGTTGGAGGGGGTCCAAAGGAGGTTTACAAGAATGATCCCAGGGATGAAGGGCTTGTCATGTGAGGAGTGGATGAGGATTTTGTGTCTGCACTCAATGGAGTTTAAAAGGATGAAGGGAAATCTCACTGAAACTTACGGAATACTGAGAGGCCTGGATAGAGTCGATGTGGAGAAGATGTTTCCACTAGGAGGAGTGACTAGGACCCAAGGGCACAGCCTCAGAGTGAAGGGATGACCCTTCAGCCAGAGGGTGGTGAGCCTGTGGAACTCATTGCTTCAGAGGGCTGTGGAGGCCAACTCATTGTGTGACTTTAAGACGCAGATAGACATGTTCTTGATTAATAAGATCAAGGATCATGGGGAGAAGGCAGGAGAATAGGGTGAGAAACATATCAGCCATGATCAAATGGCAGTGTACTCTCGATCGGCCAAAAGGCCTAATTTTGTTCCTGTAAGTTATGTTTTTGTAGAACACTGTCATGATGACTATTGATGTTAATGCTCAGCATCTCAATTTGGTACGACAATCTGTGCTCCACTGGGTTACCATGGTTACTGTGACACTACCATGTGAGAGACAGAATGGCTTGATGGGGCACAAGCCTGCTGACCCTCTTTCACGGTGACAACACTTGCTCCCACCATTGCCAATCCTAGTCCCCAGCCAGCCCTGACCTGCTATCACTTATACTGAGGTGGTTGAAACTCAGCCTTTTCGACCCAGAATAATTTGTGGTAATCTTCCAGGTGATCTATAGCCCCCTACACTGAAAGTTAGTCACTTTCCATTCAATATGCTGCAGTAAATGAGAGTACTGCTTAGAAACAATAGGTAAAGGAACACACAACGGTGATTAGTTGACTTTTTATGAACTATTGGATCTTTTTTGGATAAAGTTGGTTTGGATTGGCTGTAACACCAGCAGCACTCATGATAATAATCTATGACCTATCAAACCCACAATCACTTCTATCTAGAAGGAGTAGGGCAGCAGCGACATGGGAGATGCATCCCTGCAAGTTCCCCTCCAAGCCACTGACCATCCTGTTGCTGGGTCAAAATCCTGGAACACCTTCCCTAATGGCATTGTGGATCTACCTACATCAAATAGATTGTAGCAGTTTAAGAAAGCAGCTTACCACCACCTTCTCAAGGGAAACTAGGGACCGGTCATCAATGCTGGCCCAACCAGCGATATCCACATCTCATGAATGATTTCTTTTAAAAAATTATTGTGTACTTCTTATGCACACTCCTAATGCCTGCACTAGTGTCCTCATCAAGATGCTGCTTGGTGGGGAGGGCTAGGATTGCAATTGTAGAACAGTTATTTGGACAAGATACTGGAATGTTACTGATTGTTTGGTAATCTCCTAGTACCAGTCAACACCTACTGGAACAGAGAAGACAGAATTGGAAACTGTCAGTCTGTTTTCCTTTATGCTGGAATTGTTACCATTTAAAAAGAAAATAAATTTGGTAAATATAATATGAAATGATTTGCTACCTATTGTATATGTATTCTCCCAACCCTCACTTCCCAATATTCATAAGGAAAATGACTTGCCTTGCGTCAGATAATTTATCAACAGCAGCTACATTGAGTGGGATTTATCTAACTTTTCACAATATTTTCACCTGAACTTGACAATATAGAGCTGAGAGTTGTATTAAAACTCATGGTTTATTTCAAATCTGAAAATCTGTCAGAGTATATTGCACTGAATGTTAATGGTTCCTTAGATTTATATAAATCACGGCAGATTTATATTTAGTTGAAAACCTATGGCATATTTATGACTACATATTAGCCAAACACATGGGAGTTATTAAAATAGTGTGTGAATATTTAGGACACTAAAATTAGGAAGACAATAGCTTGGCTTATTTTAATTTCCAGATTTCACTTTTAATAGTTTGGTGAACAGTGCCTTACTTATTGTGTGCTAGTTCATTATAGAATAAAATCATGTGAAAAGTCATAAGCAAAAGTGTTTATCATAAAGTTGTATAACACTAAAATGAATCACATCAGAAAATGAGGCCGATGTGGGTTAATATTTTCATACACAGCACAGTTCTGACTATGAGTATTACTTGTGGACAGAAGAAGTGTATGGGTTAGCTATTTCCAGAGTTTCTGGTCAATACTTTGTAAACTAATGTTGGGACCAATCATTTTTGGGGTGATTTTAAACCCCCAAAACAATTAGGTTTGGACTACAATTGTAAAACAATTTAAACTCAATGGCAACATTTTTCTACATGATTTACTTCCTATTTCATCGATAACAACACACTTTAAAGGAAGCTTTATGCTTCCATTTTAAAATTTCTATTCTCACCTGTATTAGCTGTAATTTCTTAGCATTGAGACATCTGCAGGTAAAAGAGGTGAGAAGAGCTGAACCAACATGTTAGTATTTTTACAGCATTGTTTGAGGTCCAGGAGGAACAGGTGTTTCCCTTCCCAAAAGCCTGTTAAACTATTCAATAAACCTTTGCATAATCTGTCCAAAATATTATGCCCAGTGATTTCTAACTTTCTTCCTCATGTTCAGCCATTCCCTAACTCCAATGATTTCCAGCCTCTAATTTCCAACATCTTTTCTCCATCACAATCTCTTGGCACCATGATTACCTCCTCGCTTGATTGCTGCATCACTTTTAGGCCTTCCAACATACTGCTTGTATCTTGGCATTTACTTCCTGATTGGCACCCAGACCTTTAGCCGATACTTCATCAAAAACTCTTCTTCCTATTCCCAGTGTGTCTCTCAGGCCCTTGTATGGAATATTTTCTTTCATAAAGTTTTATTTTAGAGACATAATAAACAGAGGAATCTTCTTTTATGCAGCCCATCATGGTCTATGACAGCTCATTAGATGAGATTGAATACTGTCGTGCAAAGCAGTGGTCTACATAATAGGAGCCTAGCCAAGACATTGTGATAGTCATCAAATGAGAATGAGCCAATGCTATTCCTGATCTTTGTACAGAAACAAGGATAAGAAAAGGCAGTTTGACCCATTAAACATTATCCCACCAAGATCTCTTTTGCAATAAGTTGTCAGTTTGCAAAAATGCTAGTGTGCATGACTCATCTCCCGGAATATTGTTAACTCATTGAATAATCTTTACATTTTGAATGCTGAAGCTTTACCTTTTTTTAACTTTAGATTTCCCCTCCTCAGTTTCTGCTAATAAAATGTGAACTTCCACCTTGACTCTGGTGATTTCAATTTTAAGTCATAGGCAACAAGCACACCTCCCCAAACTCAACAGGGTCTTGTCTAAATCTGCAGAGTGGGATCCAATTACTTTCTAGCATTTGCCTAAAACAAGGGAGCAGCTTCCATGTTAGGCTGAAGCAGGTTGAAGTCTGACCATTGAGAAAATAGGCCTTTCACTATAAAGTCCATTTCTTTCTGGTGTGGAATGAAGAAGAACAGGATGCCTCCTCAAGGAAAACTGAGGATTGTCTTACTTAGATTGCAGCCCCTTATCAAACTGCTCATCTCACCCCATCTTCTGTCACCTTGGTGTTAGTTGGTGATTTAAAGGTCGGGAGACTCTTTTTAATCATTTTTGTGGGGAGGTCAGCCAACAGCATGTTACTAATGCCTGGCTCTTAAAAACATTTTTTGCTTGCTGGATTGTTTTCCTAACTGGAGTTGAAATCCTGCTGTCTACTTCAAATCTAGACTTGGGAACATACAATGAGAAAATACAGCAATCATTTGAATGAAAAGCCTTTACATTCCATAACTAAAGTATGGTCTAGAAATTACTGTTGTCTTTGGTTTCAATCAATGGTCACTTAAGCATACAAATAAAATTCCACTATCTCATTAAAAATGGGTTAATGCCTCTGTTATAATAGAAAATGTCACATCAATGTTCTCTACTCTTCCATTAATAATCTCTAGCTTAATATTATTTTAAAATTCTCTGATTTAGCCTCTTACAAAGATTGTGATAACCAAGTGATGACTAGATTCTTTTCAAAGACCACTGTTCTGTTGTTTTTAGTTATAAAGGTTCACAGATTGAACGTTGTTTGAATTGTGCAGTGATCAATTAGTAACCATATGGATGGTAAATAGGCTTACGGGAG
This sequence comes from Rhincodon typus, assembly GCF_021869965.1. Classification (NCBI taxonomy): domain Eukaryota; kingdom Metazoa; phylum Chordata; class Chondrichthyes; order Orectolobiformes; family Rhincodontidae; genus Rhincodon; species Rhincodon typus. Next base: position 108,051,197 of record NC_063337.1, on the reverse strand, counting down.
TTGGGAAGTGAGTTACTTGCTGAAGAATTCCTTGCCTCTGATCTGCTCTTGTAGTCACAGTATTTATAATGGCTAGCTCAGTTCTGGATAGTGATAACCCCAGATAGTGTTTATAGCAAGGGATTCAGGGATTGTAATGCCATTGAATGCCATGGAGTATTCATCAAATTCTCTCTAGACAAAAAAAAAAAATCAAAAAACAGAAGTCAGAAACAAAAACAGAAATTGCTGGAAAATCTCACTAAGTCTGGCAACATCTGTGGAGAAAAAGCAGAGTTAACATTTCTGAAGAAGGGCCACTGGACCCGAAATGTTAACTCTGCTTTCTCTCCACAGATGCTACTAGACCTGCAATTTTTGTTTTTGATTAGATTCTTTCTTGTTGACATGATCTTTCTCTGGACTTGAGTAGCAATGACTCTCATTCGTCCAAACCTGGATAATATACAGGTCTTGTTATATCTGAATTGGGACTGCTTCAGTATCTGAGGAGTCATGAATGGTGCTGAACATTGTGCAAACATCAGCAAATATCCCCACTTCTGACATTATGATGGAGGGAAAGTCCACTAACTGGGATAAAACTGGTTGTGAGCTGGAGATGAATTGCACCAAAAAAAAAAATCAGCTGTATAAAGCTCCAAGTTCCATGTCAAAGCATTGAGACTGGTGTGGTGGTTTTTCAGAACATCTCATCTTTGCCAACTTTTCCTTACCATAGAATGCATCATGTATCCATTCTGTAGGTTATCTAGATATCCAGATCAGTGGCCTACCTGGGCGTCCACTTCCCAGATTGCCCTTGTGTCTAATTTCACTGTCATGGACATCATTCTTAGTAATGCTACAAGAAAGTCTGAGACAAAAAGGCATTGAAGAGCACCAACGGCTACTGAAACATAAGTACCCAGAGACAAAAAAGGACATATCAGCTTGAACTGGCTTGGCCTACATGTAAAAGTATTGTCCAGATTATCTGGGGTGAATGCCGGGAGTTGGCAGAGGACTGACACTGAGTGAATATGTTGAGTTTGCACCTCAGGCAGCTTTCTGATGTAGTTACATAGCCCTTTCCCAGAGGATCAGATTCAAGGGCAGTCAAAACTAACTGTAGGAGAGAAGATAAGTGTACAGCTTCAGGCCAAGGTTCAAATAACATACTTGTGGCTGTCTATTTCCTTCTAGATTTAAATTATTTCCAGCTGTTTGTAAGTGCCATTCTTGTCTCATATGGTAGTCTGAGGCTTTCCCCATAATATCATCTTTCCCTTTGGAAGTTATTATTTGACTATCAATGAATTTAAAGTATTCTCATATTACTTTTTTTCAAAATCATGAATTAGCTGATCATTTATTGAATATCAATAAATTGTTTTAGTTAATATTTTGGCCATGATTTTAACTCTGACAGAAGCTTGTCTGGGCCGGGAAGGGACTGCAGTTGAATTACATGCTGTGACTGTTTTAGACTGTGACTCTGCTGCCTCCACACGATGGGCTAACGTTAAACATCTCTTTTTGAGCAGATGAACAGAAAACCCACTGGAAGGTAATGGCATTCACTGTTGAGTATGCTGATAGAAACCCAACAACAATTAACGTCGGGAGCCTTTTTATTCCAAAGCCTGTGGAAGCAGTCTGGTTGTTGTACAACAAACTCCTCCTCCATTTGAAAAATGGTCTATTACCTGACACTACAGCTGTTGTAAGGCAGATTGTGCTTCATAAGAGGCCAAGACTGATAAATTTAATTTTTATTAGGTTTCCTTGTGGTCTAAAAAGGGCAGCAGCAGACAGGCCCAGAGTTGAGGCTGCTTGTCTGTAATCTATTCTTGCCACCTACAAGACACTGAATTTTCTGGGTTTGAGTAGGATGTGGTTAAAGTTATGTTCTGGAGGTTCAACCATCAAGCTCAGGTAGGCCTCCACATCCTTAGGTTCCTCAAGTAACATGACCCAACTCATGGCCTGGATGTACTGACTGTATCCAGCGCGCCTTTAAAACTGGGGCATGCACTAAGAAAGTCATTTATCACACGAGCTTTTTTTATATCTCTGAGGCAGATGCAAGAAAATGTGAGAGCCAAGTTAGAACAGAGATGGGGGAAAAAAAAGAGAATTACAGCAATTTTGTGAAATAAGTCCCACTTTTACTGATGGGTGACCAACCAATGAGTGGATGAGCAAGGTGACAACCCAGTCAGGGGAATAAGTGATCTCCTCAATTTTGAGGCTCCAGTCTCATTTTATTTCCCTGACCAGCTCCAGGGATGGGGGTGGGGAGTGGTGTTGCTGGGAGGAAGGGAGGTGCACATAGGCAGAACAGGGTGGAGTGGGTGAAACGAGGGAAGTGTGCAGGATATGAATGGGGAAGGGAAAAGCCATATTGTCTTGTTCCTCAGTGGCTCACTACAATAATTTGCATTTCCCCTGGGGTGAGTGTCTCTTTTGTTCGATCTCCTATGGAACTAGTCCAGCTGACGTATAGTAAACTCCCCTTCCATGTAAGAAATGGTCTATTACTTAAAACATAAAAAGCTTTGGTCAGTCGTTTTTTAAAATTGCACTGAGTGCCTCATCAATATCTGTGGATGATTAAATCTATTTACTTCTGAAGTTGTTAACACCAGGAGTAAATGTTGTTTCTCTCAAGGAGAAGAATTGGACGATATTTTGAAGGGGGATAAAGCAAGAAAGAAAAAAAGAGAGAAGAAACGTTAACGATTGAATTTTCAGATGGATTTTCCCATTCAGCCATCATTTCTTGAGCAGAAGTCTCACAGAATACTGGGGAAAAAGAAAATAAACTGGATTCACCATTTATCCCTGAGTTCTTTGGCTCTTCTTCCAAAATTATGGTAGATAACCAGAGGAATTGTTCTTGAAATTCAGCCCCTTAGCTACAGGTAGAGGGGCATGGCTTTCGCTTTTGACTGTAAGCAACAGAAGACATCTTCATCACCATTTAAAAACATGGTTTAATACAATAAACAGAATTTCAAAAGGTACCACTGGTTTCACTTGAACATTTCTGAAGCCAAGGTTTTTGATAATACTGAAAATACTTTCAGTCCAGTTGCTGTAAAAAAAAACACATTAATTCCCTAAACTGCCATCAAAACATGTCCCAGAAATTTGTACAAACTAACACATTCCAATGGTGAAATGCTATTTCTGTTCATTTGAAAAAATTGGATGTTTTAAGTGTATTAATACACTGTCCTTTCACCTCTGGGAACTGTATGTCAATTTAGCCAAGAGATTGAGATAGGAATATCCACATGTTTTATTCACTGCTAAAACAAATATTCTAGGATATACCATTATAATTGCTACATCTTTAACCTACTGTGATACTGTATTATGTGCTGTCATGCTTAATTTGGCATTGGAAATGTTTCCAATCTTATGAAATTCATCTGGGTCAGAAAATATTGAATTATATTAAACTAGTATTATCATTTAAACTGTAAAGTAGCACCTCATTTTTTTTTAGAATTTTTCCTAGATTTAAAGTGACAACATTGATGTTTGGTGGTGATAACATGTAAGAACGGATTTTCTAAGCTTCATCTTTTCTTCGTATTGGATGGGAATAGCCGCAAATTAAAATTGCCAATAGGAGTGGCAAGGTATGAGGTGTAGCTGCTGCAAATGGCACTAGGCCGCAAGTTTGGCATCACAAATTGGAAACCCATAGCTGCCAACAGGAATCAGGAAAACCCAGGAGTGTTTCACGTGACGTGTCTGTCACAACGTGGCCTCCTTCCAAGCAGCTGTGGCTCAGTTTGTAACACTCTGGCCCCAGCATCACAAGATACAGAGTTCAAGTTCCAATCCAAATGTGGAGAATAAAATGAATGGTGCAATTCCAGAGTATGGCTGAAGGATGTGCTACTTTCAGGATGATACAATGATGACATCCCATCTGCCTGGTCAGGTAGATGAACAAGATATATCATTATTTTGATATCAGAAAGAGAGTTATGTCCCATGGGCTGGCCAATATTTATCCCTCAATCAACATGACAAAAATAAATACATTATCCAGTTATTATCACATTGCAGTTTTTTAGGGTTTTATTTTATGCATTTTGGTTGTCCTGCTTCCTGTGCTACAACAGTGACCTCACTTTAAAAGTGCTTCATCTATGTAAAGCACTTTATGCCAGCCTGTGGTTGTGTGAAATGCTATTAAAATGGAAGCCCTTCTTTGTTTCTTTTCCTTTGAATCCATTAACTACAGTATCATGTTTTCTGGGCACCTCTATGACAAGATGACCAGCCAGAAAGATCACAATGGGAAATGAGATGGTAACATTTCTGTTTCATGTAAGTGACTGATCTGCCCTTACGGACAAAAGCAAAGGTGTTGCCTTCCCCACCAGAAAATCTGATAGAAATCTTTAGCTACAGCATGTGACATTTTTCTCCTCAGATGAAAAGTATATTCCCAGGTGGTGAAAGACAGGAAAGTAGATCATGTAAGCCCTGCAGCTTACATTTTGTTGCTATGAAGTCTTCCCATAAACTAATCTTTTAAATGTCTCATGTAAGGAAAGTCACACTCCATTGCCTGAGGTTATTACACGCAGCAGTCATGAGTTTAATGGTGGGCGTAAAAACTGAAAGAACTGCGGATGCTGTGAATCAGGGACAAAAACGGAAGTTGCTGGAAAAGCTCAGCAGGTCTGGCAACATCTGTGAAGAAAAAATTAGAGTTAACATTTCGGGTCCAGTGACCCTTCCACAGAAAAGATCTCTCAGTTCTCAGGAAGGGTCACCGGACCCAAAACGTTAACTCTCATATTTCTTCACGATGCTGCCAGACCTGCTGAGCTTTTCCAGCAACTTCTGTTTTTGTTAATGGTGGGCATGGTATTTTGTCTAAATTCACTCAAATCTTATGACTAAGCATCTAGTCATACTCGGAATTCTCATGATGCAGGTGAATGCTATCAAGCTTATTTTGAGGATTGGCCTTGTAGAACTCCTTTCATGCCTTGAGTCTGCATATTGGCAGCAACTACAACGACTTGCCAGCCTGGATCCTGAAGAATATTTTAGCCATTTGGTCGAGGTTCGAAATAATGTATTGAACAAACCTAAAATGGCTGTTAAATCTTTTAAATATTTAACAGCCATCTTTGGTTTGTTCAACGCATTTGCATCAATTCTGTGACCCTTTGACCTTTTGCTTATAAATTCTGTGTCTGATGCCACCTCTCTCACTGACATCTGAAGAAGGAGTCAGACTCTGAAAGCTTGTGATTTCAAACAAACCTGTTGGACTATAACCCGGTGTCGTGTGATTTTTGACCTGATCCACCCCAGTCCAACACCGGCACCTCCACATCATTAGAAAATGCAGTGAATGGAGTGTGGAAGCTACAAGGTAGCTCAATTAAAGTGGACACCTTCACCTATCTGAATGAGCTTGAGTATAGGCAATCACAGATCCTCACACAGGCCATATCCTTAGCAAAGGGACTCTCTGTCAGCCCACAGCAAAACCCCAAAACAAAGCTGAGCCTCGACCAAATGGCTAAAATATTCTTCAGGATCCAGGCTGGCAAGCCATTGTAGTTGCTGCCAATATGCAGACTCAAGACATGAAAGGAGTCCTACAAGGTCTGACATGAGTAAGAGAACCCATAGCCTAGTACCCAGGAGAGTGCACACACTGGAAAGTCCACTTAAATGTGGTTTGGAGCAGTTATGTTGCTTAGCAACATCCAAATCAGAGCCAATCAAAATTAATGCTTGGTTAAATTGTCACCCAGTTCTCATGGAGGTCAATATCAGTGCAGCTATATATGTGGTTGCAGAACCTGTCTTTAACAAAATTTACTCTGGACTCCAACCCTTACGTTTGCAAAAGACCTTGGCCAGGCTAAGAAAGTACATGGGGCAACCTTTACAGATTAAGGGTACAACTTTGGTTCCAGTCTCCTATGAGAAGTAGTTGGTGTCGAAACCCTGCATGGGTACGAGGCAAGGTTGACACGAGGTCATGTCCCATGACATACAAAGAACTACCGATGGTGGAGTCAGAGATAACACAGAGGTAACTCTGTGTGGAGCTGGAGAAACACAGCAGGCCAGGCAGCATCAGAGGAGCAGGAAATTACACATGGTTTTTCATCTGCTCCAATGTCCTTCACCCAGAAATAATAATGCATTGTTTCCACATACTGGGCCCAGTTTTCAATGGCAGGATCAAACAAATCAGGTTGCCCAAATAAAGGCAAAATGCCAGAAATGCTTACCCAAACTCAAAGACGACTGTTGCGAGAAAATTTTATTCAAGAGCATGCTGTTTTCTTTCATCATCACTGCAATGCAGTGATTGGAACAAGGGCCAGGTAGATCCATTGACTATGAAACCCCTAATTGGTCCAGGTTAACCAACCCAATCAAGGGTCTCATAGTCAATGAGACCCACCTGGCCCTCGTTCCAAACAATACACCTAAGCCTTACCTGTCATGTACCTGTCGAAATGTCTTTTAAATTTTGTAACGTCCCTGCATCTACAACTTCCTCTTGCAGTTCCACTTACAAACCGCCCTCTGCGTGAAAAAGTTGCACCTCAGGCCCCTTTTAAATATTTCTCCACCCAATGGAAAATCAAGTTCCCTGACAGTTTCTATCAGGAGAAATGTAGCTTAAAAATACAGAGACAAGAGACAAGTCCTATGGCCATAAGTCATGCTGCTTTCTCAAAGTAATGATTCAGGAGATTTAAAGCCCTGAAAACTATTGCCCTGATCTCAGTGTTACGTATAATTGCACTGAATTACACCACAGACCAGTCATTAGGGCCCTTTAATATGTATATCACAACATGTGCATTTCCTTTCTTTCCTTTTTGCAAAATATTACCAAAGGAAAGATCTAATAGGATCAAAATTAGCACCGAATGTCAAGAACAGATGGCTGCTTAGCTGTAAGGCTGAAATGTAGGTCCTACAAATCATAAGACCACCCTAATAGGAGCAAACTTAAGCCATTCAGTCTATTAATTCTCCTCCACTATTTGGCCATAGTTAATATGTTTCTCAACACCATTTTCCTGTATTCTCACCATAATCCTTAATCTTCACGTTAATCAAGAACCTATCAATCTCTGTCTTAAACACTCTCAATGACTTGGCCTCAACCGCCATCTGTGGCAATGAGTTCCATAAAATCATCACACTCCGCCTGAAGAAATTCCTCCTCATGTCAGTTCTAAAGGGTTGACCCTTCACTCTGAGGCTCTGCCCACAGGGCCTGGTCTCTCCTATTACACATCCACTTTATTGAGGTCTTTCTCTATTCCATAAGTTTCAATCAGATTCGTCCCCATTCTTCTAAATTCCATCGAGTTTCGATCCAAAGTTCTCAACTGCTCACAATATTCCAAATGCGGTCTGACCAAAACCTTACACAGTCTCAGCAGTATATCTCTGCTGTTGTATTCTAACCCTCTTGAAGTGAATGCCAACATTGCATTTGCCTTCCTAACTGCCAACTGAACCTGCATGTTAACTATAAGAGATCCTAAACAAAGACTTCTAAGTTCAATTTGCTTCAGATTTCCGAAGCCTTTCCCCATTTAGAAGATGGTCTAGGCCTCTATTCTTCCAAATATAGTGGATAATCTCACACTCTCCCATATTGTACTCCATCTGACATTTTTTTTTGCCCATTCCCCTAGCCGGTCCAAGTCCTTCTGCAGCGTCCCTGACACTGCCTCCACAATACCAGTCCCTCTACCCGTTTTTGTGTCCAATGTAAGATATGATTATGTCAATCCCATGACTAACGTTTGGATGGCTGAAACATATCTCAAACCTGATTTTAGTTGATCAGTTACCAACTACCCTCAAGTTTCCCACATGTTGAAAATAGATGGTCTCTATGATAATCAGGGAAACAGATGAAACATGCAAGTAAATGATTCTTCCAGAAATACAATAAAATAAGAATAGGTAGAATAGAGTACAAGAAAGGGAATGCAGTTATTGTTAAGGTTAAAAAGTAAATTGGATTGAGCAGGAAAGAACAAAGAAAGAACAATGGGATAGAGAAATTATTCATTTTTTTATTACAGTCAGTCAGTGTTTGATTATCTAATGTTAGTTGTAGTGAAATAATATTTAATTTGGAGTATCTTTAGCACTGGGACATGTTTTCCGAAATCATAGTATCTAGGAGATCAAATTGAACAAAGTTAGCAAACCAGTATATCAGGGGTTTCCTGAACATATTGGAAGCCTATCCTTATAAAATATTGCTGATATTTCAAGAAGAAAATTTTATAACAAACCAAACACCAATGTTAAAACAACTATGAAACCTAACTAATCTTTTCATAAACAACAGGTCAAATGACGATCATATAATTCACTGACGTCCTTTAAGGAAGAAAATTTTCTGTCCTTGCCCGGTTTTGTCTACATGTAACAATAGAATCACAGCAATGTTTTGACTTTTAGCTTCCCTCTCAGCATTAAGGATAGCTGATAAATGCTGGCTTAGTCAGTACACTAAAATCCCATGAATGAATAAAAAACAACACTGAGATTTTTCCAGTGGCAGGCAGGACCTGGATCCAGAGATCCTGTCCCAGTCTGACAGATTCCGTAATCCCAGCTAGGGATTTTGCTGCTGAGTTCAAACAGATCCCATTTTAAAAGAAGCAAATGAATCATTCCCTAGTGTGGGAGTCAAATGAATCCAGGTTAGATATTAGAGTAGCTCTTGAACAGTGGATAACATCTGTCAAACTCACAACATAAACTTATTTACATCCTCATGTTTTAAGTAGTAACAAAAAATCTGCCTCTGTCAATGAGAGTTTAAAGAACTCTTCTACTAGTTGCAGTAGTTGCTTATTGACATTTCCCGATGAGCTAAATTATATCATTGTAAATACTTGGTTGTTTTCCATAATCAATACTTTTCTCAGTAGGGCTCAGTAGAAACTAAGTTTGATAGCTAAGAAAGGTTACTAAAGGATTAACTGTCTTTGATTAAGGTTTGAATTGATTATTTTTGTAAAAGATTTAGCACTTGAAGGGATTTAAAATATTTTAATGGGTTTTCATGAATGGAAGCTTTGGTTTTTAAATATAGTGAAGGCTGTAATAGTTATTCAGGCTTCTAAAAATTTTATTTCATCTAATTACGGTAACAGAGGTCTGTCGATAATGTACATGTCAATTTAACACCGACACATGTCAATCAAACAACCATGCTTCACCCTTGCATCGCCATCCAACGAACCCAGCAGCAACACACCAGATCTTCAAGAGGATCAGGGGGTAGGTGTGAGTGTAGTGGCCATCACTAAGGAGAAGGTATTGAGGAAGGTGAAAGGTCTAAAGGTGCATAAATGACTGGGACCAGATGGAGTACACCCCAGGGTTCTGAAGGAGGTAGCTGAGGATACTGCAGAGGCATTGGCGGTGATATTTCAGGAATCACTGGAGTCAGGGAGGGTTCCACAGGACTGGATAATACTTGATGTAACACCCCTGTTTAAGGGAGGGAGGTAGAAGACAGGAAACTACAGGACGATTAGCCTGACCTCAGTCATTGGTAAGATTTTACAGTCCATTATCAGGGATGAGATTGCATACTTTGGAGTGCACAGTAAAATAAGGCAGAGTCAGCAAGGCTTTGTCAAGGGCAGGTCATGCCTGACAAATCTGTTAGAACTCTTTGAGGAGGTAACAAGCAAATTATACAGAGGAGAATCAGCAGATGCGAGCTATTTCAATTTCCAGAAGGCCTTTGACAAGGTGCCGCACAGGAAGCTGCTGGAATAAGATAAGAGCCCCTGGTGTTAGGGGCAAGGTACTGGCATGGATGGATGATTGCTTGCCTGGCAAAAGACATAGAGTCGGGTAAAGGTTTTTCTTTCAGGATGGCAGCCAGTGATTAGTGGAGTTCCATAGGGGTCTTTGCTGGGACTACAATTATTCACAATATACATTAACGATCTGGATGAATGAATTGAGAGCATTGTTGCTAAGTTTACAGATGACACAAAGATAGGTGGAGGAACAGTAGCGTTGAGGAAGCAGGGAGGCTGCAGAAAACTTGGACAGGTTTAGAGAACAGACAAAGAAGTAGCAGATGAAATGCAATGTGGCAGTGTGAGGTTACGTATTTTGGTAGGAAGAATAGAGGCATCAACTATTTTCTAAATGGGGGAAGGCTTCAGAAATATGAAGCACAGATGGATTTGAAAGTTCTAGTTCAGGATTCTCTTAAAGTTAACATGCAGGTTCATTTGCAGTTAGGAAGGCAAATGCAATGTTCACTTTCATTTTGAAAGGACAAGAATACAAGAGCAGAGATGTACTGCTGAGGCTGTATAACACTGTTGTCAGACTGCATTTGGAGTATTGTGAGCAGTTTTGGGCTCCATTTCTAAGGAAGGATGTCTGGCCTTGGAGGGGATCCAGAGGAGGTTTGCAAAAATGATCCTGGGGAAGAAGGGCCTGTCATATGAGGAGTGGTTGAGGACTCTGGGTCTGGATTCAGAATAAAGAAGGATGAGGAGGGATCTGACTAAAACTTGTAGAATACTGAGTGGCCTAGATGGATTGGACATGGAGAACATGTTTCCACTAATAGGAGAGTCTAGGACTCAAGGGCACAGCCTCAGAGTGAAGGAGTGAATATCCCTATTCCTTTAGAATTGAGATCTGGAGGAATTTCTTTCACCAGAGATTGGTGACTCTGTAGAACTCGTTGCTGCAGAGGACTGTGGAGCCAAGGCGTAGTGTATTTAAGACAGAAGTAGATAGGCTCTTGAACAGTAAGGGGATCAAGGGTTATTGGGAGAAGGCAGGAGAATGGGTTTGAGAAACTTATCAGCCATGATTATATAGTGGAGCAGACTTGATGGGCCTAATACTGGTCCTATATCTATGGCACTGTGGACACATTTCCGATTTTGTTATCCATTTCAATTTCATTGCTTTCAGAGGATTACTGCAATTTTGAACTTGTAGGTTAATTCTACAATCTGGGGTAGAATTTCTATAGGGATTCTTTGTTTGCACTTTTCTCTGTTGCTTCTTCCATTCTGGCTCACCCTCATCCTCTCTCTCTCTCTCAAGCTCCCTTTTACCCTCTCAACCCTATCCCCAGGAGATTGCTGCAAACCATTCAATTTCCCATCCTGGACCCTGTGCTAGTTAACGAATACTTTTAACTGGTTCTCTCTCATCAGGTATGGTCCTTGCCCTTTTGAACAAAGCATCATCACCCTCGCTTCAAAATATTAACCTCTTCACTCCCCTACTCTTACAAACTACTATTTTGTCTCCAAAATTCACTTCCTGTCAAGCCTTTTGGAAATTTTGTCATCTTCCAGATAACATAATCTATAACAGCAAGCATTGTCATTTTCCATTAATTCAGGTCATCTGAAACTCTACTGCCCATATCTCAACTTGGATCAAATTTCAGTCACCCATCGTTCAGTCCACCAAACCAACATTTGCCATTTTCATTCTGGCATTCAATCAAACCATAGCTTCACCCCCTGCCTATCTCTGTAACCTTCAGCAGAGTAAGACTCCTGATGAATCTTTCACTCCTGCATATATGCTCCCTCTGTATTCCAGCACTTTGTGCACCCCATTGGCAGTCATCCTTCAAAAAAAAAAAGACCATAAACTCTGGAATTCCCTCCCTAAACTACCACCACTCCATTCCACTCTCCTCCTTAAAACTCCTACACGTGACTAAATTGAGGCTTACCTGTCTTCCTTTGACTTATGCAGGGCTGACAGTGTAAGGATAATGTCACTGTACTGTTCTGAGAACAAGGCTAACCCCTGATGGTAGCTAGTGGAACTTAAAATCAATTAAAAACTTTCAAATTGAAAATCTCAGTATTGGTGACCATTGATTGTCATAAAATCATATCCAATTCTGTAATGCCCTTAGGGAATGAAATGTGCCATTCAGATCTGGTCTGGTCGACTTGTGACTCCAGACCAACAGCAATGGTAGTTTTGTCTTAACTGCACTCTGAAATAGCCCTAGCAACCCACTCAGATCAAGAACTATTAGTGATAGTAAACAAATACAGGTGAGACTGGAGAGATTAATGAGAAAAAAAACTTGTCAATTATTAAGTACATGAGTGAAGCAGCTCGGAACAATTCCTACGTTGAAGAGTTCTATATATCTAAACCATTGAGGTTCATCTTCCATTACAGTGGATAAGAAGCTGAAAGAATCCCATGAGAATTCAAGGCATATGTGTTCAATTTATTAATATATGTTCAATTAGGTGGAAAAGTTAACTTGGTTGGAGGTAATTTTATTACTTCAACAGTTTGACTTGTAAGATTCAGAATGGTAAATATTTGAACAATAGGCTTTAACTCCCAGAGATGGTAATCATATGTTCTTGACATTTTTAGATCATTTGCTAATTTCTAAAATTTCCACTACCTTGGGAATTGACAGTAGAGGGATATGTTTTATCTATTCTAATGGAATATGAATTTCAAACTTATTTAAGTATATTGGAGGCAATTTTTAATTAGCCATCCCATTTTCATGTTTTTACTATACATCAATATTGAAAGTATTTTAATGAATTCACTTCTTTATGTATTGTAACTTCAATTATTTATAGGGCTTAACTTAAATTATAAGACAGGCTTTCAACAATGCAATGTTGTCTCTTTAAATACCATCAATACATGAGAAGTGGACAGTTATGTCACACAGAACAATCACCTCCGATCTCCTTGTTTACAGACAACTTGATTTCTTTTTCTTGGCAAGGTATTTTCATTTTTTAGTCACAGCAGGAGTCTGTGAATTGTAATTTAGTACAGTGAACAGGTACATGCTGCCCTAACTGTTGCTCAGGTTTAAAGCAGGGTCGTTAAGCTCCTTTGCATCTCTGAACCACTGAACAAAATACGTCTCACGTACACTTAACATCAATATAAAATGTCAGCAGCATTGCTTACCTAATCCTGGCTGATCTAACAATAGAACAACGTTAATGTAGAGGAAATGGATGGTTCAGAATTTACTTTAACTGCAAAAACGTAAAACCCATCGGCTTCGTATTACAAGTACAATTCACTTTACATTTTCAGTTTAAGGACAGATTATGAAAAAAGAATGTATTGGCAATGTAAGCAGGCTACAGGCATGTTTTTGCATTAAATAGCATAAAAGGAAATGAAGTATAAATACTGTGAATCAACTCATGGGCATATACCAGCATCAGATGAATTGCATTTGTTCAAAAAGGCCACCACCACCTTCTCAAGGGCAATTAGGGATGAAAAACAAATATTGGCTTGGCCACTGTACACAAATACAACACTAAAAGAACTGAAACTTACATGAATTTTCCACCTTGAATTTGCATTTAAAGATGTTAGTTTACTAACACAGCATCCGGTAAGATGGAAAATTGTGGGAGGTGAGCAGTCATTCCAACATATCCAAATAACAGACAAGGAAGCTTATTGTTATAGCAATGTCAATGGTTCTATTCCGATAAAGTTCCCCCTTTGCTCTTCCTGAACATGGAAAGCAAGAGAAAACATCCATTAAGACTGGAATTGGCATGTTCTAATGTTAATCCAACATAAAAGAAAGATAAAGAAGCCAAAGCAACAAAATAAAAGCAAAATAGAGACAAAAGAAGGAAGGTTGCAAGAGTAATGTAACTCATATAGTCTTCATAATGCAATAACAGATCTTGCTGGAGGTGCTTTGTGCACTTATTTGAATATACATATATTGTGTCCTGTTTTCTCAACTTTGCAAATAAAAATGCTGCTAGTACTGCTTCAGTAGATAGAGACATAGAAACATCGAAAATAGGATCAGGAGGCGGCCATTCGGCCCTTCGAGCCCGCTCCGCCACTCTTCACAATCATGGCTGATCGTCCAACTCAGTAAGCCTAATCCTGCTTTCTCCCCACAACCTTTGATTCCATTTGCCCCAAGAGCTATATCTAGTCGCCTCTTCAATACATTCAATGTTTTGGCATTAACTACTTCCTGTGGTAATGAATTCCACAGGCTCACCACTCTTTGGGTGAAGAAATGTCTCCTCATCTCCGTCCTAAATTGTCTACCTCGAATCCTCAGACCGTAACCCCTGGTTCTGGACACACCCACCATCAGGAACATCCTCCCTACATCTACCCTGTCCAGTCCTGTTAGAATTTTAAGTCTCTGTGAGATCCCTCCTCATTCGTCTGAACTCCAGCGACAATAATCCGAACCTAGTCAATCTCTCCTCATACATCAGATCTGCCATCCCTGGAATCAGCCTGGTAAACCTTTGCTGCACTCCCTCGAGAGCAAGAGCTTCCTTCTTCAGAAAAGGAGACCAAAACTGCACACAATATTCCAGATGTGGTCTCACCAAGGCCCTGTATAACTGCAACAACACATCCCTGCTACTGTACTCGAAACCTCTCGCAGTGAAGGCCAACATAACATTTACCTTCTTTACCACCTGCTGCACCTGCATGCTTATCTTCAGTGACTGGTGCACAAGGACACCCAGGTCCCTCTGCACACTCCCTCCTCCCAACTTACAGCCAATCAGTTAGTAATCTGCCTTCTTGTTTTTGGTTCCAAAGTGAATAACCTCACATTTGTCCAAATTATCCTGCATCTGTCATTGATCTGCTCACTCACCCAACCTGTCGAGATCATGCTGAAGGATCTCTGTATCCTCATCACAGTTCACCCTCCCACCCAACTTGGTATCATCTGCAAACTTTGAGATGATAGGATCTACATTTGTAATGAGTCAGACTAATTTCTTTTCTGTAGTCACATAATGTTAAGTTCAAGAAACACATTCCCATAGATTTTGGCAATCCCATGGCCTCGTACCATTGGTATGATCCTCAGTAATTGAAAAGAACCATCAAGACAGTTTTTATCAATCATTAAAATTTGAATGGTGATATAGGAAGCCAACAAAAGTTTTCGTTTAACTTAAAATACTTAGTTTTTCTGGCAGCACTCTGCACTGGCTACTTTCATCCTACAATCAATGATCTTTCTTACAGGTACGAGACAACCTTTTTTAATTAAGTGTTCACTGATCTGTATTTGCCAATTTTTTTTACTATAATCTTTTGGTGTTGGTTTAATGCCCAAGAGGACATGACATTGGAAAAATTATGACTGTGTCTGTCATTGCTACTTGAACATAGAAATAGGAGGAGGCCATTTGGCCCTTAAGGTAGTTTGATTATTCCGTTAGATTATGGTTTACCCAAATTTTAGATTCTTACCTTGCATATATAACACTTGCTACTTCTGCCTAACAAAATAAAGATTTTTTTTTTTTAATTTGACCTAGCCTAGGCAGTTATTTGGAGGAGAGACTGCTCGGTTACCACGATCCTTTGTATGAAGAAGTACTTCCTGGCATCAATTCTGAACATCTTAACTTTAATTGTGTTCACCCCTCTATTCTGGACTCTCCAGATGTGCATAGATTCCTCTCTATTTTATACTAGTCCTGAACTTCAAAATACAGGTCCAGCCGTTTTAATCAATCTTCATAATTTAACTCTTTTAGCCTTAATAACCTGACCAACTTTGAAAGGTTGGGGTCTTTTTTTTTCATTTTAATAGGTACGCAGTGCATCAGAAGTATATCAACTAGTGCTGGTAAGTGGCCAGTAATATTCATACCACACATGTACCTAACAATAATATCTTGAACAAGAAAAAATTTAACCATGTCCTTTTGACATTCAATGGCATTACCATCACTTAATCTCCCTCTATTGACATTCTGGGAGTTACCATTGAAACTGAACTGGTCTATCCTTAAAAATACCACAATGACAAAAGCAGCAAAGAGACTGGGAGTTCTATCGTGAGTAAATCACCTCCTTCCTCTCTGTTTCACTATCCACTGATGCTGTCAGACCTGCTGAGGCTCTGCAGCATTTTCTATACTTTTTTCATATTTCTAGCATTTTGTTTTTAACCTGGTTATGTGCAAACAGAGAGGAAGCTGCTCCGGTGGATTTTGTGACTATACAGTTACACAGAAGCAAAACAACATACAATATTTGAAATAACAAGGTGTACAGCTGGATGAACACAGCAGGCCAAGCAGCATCACAGGAGCAGGAAAGCTGATGTTTCGGGTCTGGAACCTTCTTCAGAATTTCAGATTTTCTGAAGAAGGGTCCAGACCCGAAAAGTCAGCTTTCCCCCCCTCTGATGCTGCTTGGCCTGTTGTGTTCATCCAGCTGTACACCTTGTTATCTCAGATTCTCCAGCATCGGCAGTACCTACTATCTCTGAACATACAATATTTTATTGTTTTTCAAACATGTTCTTGAAATCCTTGTAATTTATTTTCCTTTATTTTTTTTGTTGTGGTTTCCCATGCTGACACAACAACAGCCAAGAGTAAAGCAATTTACAATATGCCAGACCACATTTTCCATGTGGTAGAAGTACCATTGCAGATCCTAGCTAGATTTAGAATTTAGGTTTAGGGGAAGTGATGGCGTCGTGTTAATGTCACTGGACAGGGCACAGTATATTATCCCAGAGCTACTGCTCTTGGGACATGCATTCAAATCTCACCATGTCATGGAATTTAAATTGAGTGAATAAATCTAGAATTGAAATCTTGGCTCAATAATCGTGACCACAGAATGATCATCAATAGTTAAAAGAAAAAGGATCTGGTTCACTAATGACTTTAGGGTAGGATATTTGCCTCCTTTAATTGGTCTGGCCCTACAAGACTCCAACCCAAGGTGATGTGGTTGACTCTTGGAATGGCCAAGCAAACCACTCATTTATAACAAAATAAACTTTTTCTGCAGTTCAAAAGCTACTCACCACCACCTTCCCTTGGGGCAATTAGGAATGGACAATAAATGCCAGACTTAGCAGCGGCTCCCACATCCCATGAAAGGATAAAAACATGAGGGTGATGAGTGAATACTTGGTGAACCAATCTGGATGACCTCTGCTTCCTTCTGCTCTCCTTTTGTCACTGTCATGAGATTCTTCCACGTTGATTGTATTTCAAAATACAAACAACTTAAGACAATAGTAATGTTATGTTCTTTCTTATAGATCTTGTATTGCAAAAAATATTATGTTGAACACTTGTATTGGGCAAAATATGTTGCAGTACCTAATCTGATTATTAGAAAACAGCAAATTCTTCATGGTAGTGTTGAAAGTAAAGTGCACTAGTTGAGGTTTAAAGTTGTCTGTAATTGTATTATGTTGCTGTTAATGTGTTCCTCAAAAGGGTTGTCAGCCATTACTATTGCGGATGATCCTAGGCTCTTCACTGCAATTTACTAAGTCTGTATGAACATTTATTGGCAGTATGGGCTCTTACATACTGAAGGCATCAAGAATAATGAATATTTACTGCTATTTCCTCATCATGAGACATGGCTAGATTTTAATTGAATGGAAGCCATTTATGTTAAAATAATTGTGAGGTTGATGCGAAGAGCCTGATGTTCACATTTACTATGATCTGGATTCTTAATAACCTTGCCCTCTAATAAAAGTTCGATATCTTGCTGGTGCCTCTAATCCATAATGAATAAGAAAAAGATGG
The DNA here is from genome assembly GCF_021869965.1 of Rhincodon typus. Lineage (NCBI taxonomy): Eukaryota > Metazoa > Chordata > Chondrichthyes > Orectolobiformes > Rhincodontidae > Rhincodon > Rhincodon typus. The sequence goes on along the minus strand of NC_063337.1, from coordinate 108,033,573 downwards.
GAAACAGATTTTAGCTGCCATACTCTGGAATTCTCTTCAAAACTTCTCCAACTTTTCACCCCACTCTTCACTTTTGAGATGGTCTTTCAAAATTATCTTTAACCAGACACTTTGTTCCCACTTCCTATTTTTGTAAAAAAAAAATCTTTTTAATTGTTTTTAATTTCCTTAGGGTCATCTTGCAATTTAATTAAAGCCCTATAAATTACATAATTTCTTTGGAAAGGTGTCTTTTTTTTCTGACAACATAAACTGCGAAGCACTTTTGAGACACACCACTGCATTTAAGGTGCTATAAAAATACACATTGCTGATACTCTTTTCAAGCATCTATCACTACTGAGACACATATGGCCAATCTCTTGATATCTCTTTCTGTGAATTAGGAGAATCTGATAGTGGGAACCCTGCAGCCCAATGGTATCAATGTGGATTTCACAGTCCACATTCAGGCCTTCCCAATTTGGCCCCAACTGTGACAACGTCTACATTCATAGCATTGAGGTCCTTCAGAAGCGTTTCTCCCTGCGACTCCTGAAACACACACTCGCAGCAATGCACCGGCATCTCCGGGCACTACAATCAAGCCTACCCCAGCTCAGAGCCTCCCTCTCCCAGACCTGCAAAGGACCTCTCCTGTTTTTTATTCTTCATAGGATCCACAACCTGAACTCACAATTCTACTCAGCTTTATTGGACACTAAACACCGTAAGTACAGTAAACCGACTGGTGCCTGCCACGCAAAACAGGCTTTCTCCACCTCCCAAATCCCCAGCTGTACCCAGGACCTTCCCCACAATGTGCCCGCCGCCATTGGCCATGAGGCCACTGTCGGAGAACCCACAGATGACATCACATGCGCCACCGCCGGGTTCCCCACTTCCGGGACAGCGAACACCATCGCTACTGATTCCACCGCCTCCATTTCCGAGACCAACACCACAGACACTGAAGACGCACCTACCGTCACCGCTGCTGCCGCCGCCTTCCCCGCTCCGCCCACAGCCAATGGAACCCCGCCCACAGCCAACACAACTCCGCCCACAACCTACGCTGACGTTGCTCTGCCCACCGCCTCCACAGCCAGCAGCTCCAGAGGACACAGCAGCACCCAGCCCTGCCGGGTCTTCACCATCCCCCCAGACCTCCCCCTTACTGAGGGCGAATGGTCAGTCCTCAGTAAAGGGCTCACCTTTGTCCCCCTCCACCCACACATCAACGAATACCGGTCACGTTTGGACATTGAGCAGTTTTTCCGCCGCCTCCGCCTCCACGCTTACTTCTTTAACCGTGAACCTAACCCTCCCTCTACTGACCCCTTCTCCCGCTTCCAACACACCCCCTCCTCCTGGACACCACCCCAAGGCCTCCTACCCTCCCTCAACCTCTTCATCTCCAACTACCGTCGAGACATTGATCGCCTCAACCTCTCCACCCCTCTCACCCACTCCAACCTCTCCCCCACAGGATGTGCAGCCCTCCGCTCCCTCCGCTCCAATCCCAACCTCACCATAAAACCGGCGGACAAAGGAGATGCAGTTGTAGTATGGCGCACTGACCTCTACTTCACCGAGGCCAGACGCCAACTCTCCGACACCTCCTCCTACCGCCCCCTTGATCATGACCCCACCCCCGAGCACCAAAACATCATCTCCCAAACCATCCACAAACTCATCACCTCAGGTGACCTCCCACTCACTGCCTCCAACCTCATCCTTCCCCAACCCTGCACTGCCCGCTTCTGTCTCCTTCCCAAAATCCACAAACCTGACTGCCCTGGTCGACCCATTGTCTCCGCCTGTTCCTGCCCCACCGAACTTATCTCCACCTATCTCAACTCCATTTTCTCCCCCTTGGTCCAGGAACTCCCTACCTATGTCCATGACACCACCCATGCCCTCCACCTCCTCCAGAACTGCCAATTCCCCGGTCCCCAACACCTCATCTTTACCATGGACGCCCAGTTCCTATACACCTACATTCCCCACACAGATGGCCTAAAGGCCCTCCGCTTCTTCCTGTCCCGCAGGCCCGACCAGTCCCCCTCCACTGACACCCTCATCCGCTTAGCCGAACTCGTCCTCAGCCTCAACAACTTCTCTTTCAATTCCTCCCACTTCCTACAGACAAAGGGGGTGGCCATGGGTACCCGCATGGGCCCAAGCTATGCCTGCCTCTTTGTAGGTTACGTGGAACAATCCCTCTTCCGTACCTACACCGGCCCTAAACCCCACATCTTCCTCCGTTACATTGATGACTGTATCGGCGCCGCCTCGTGCTCCCAAGAGGAGCTCGAACAGCTCATCCACTTCACCAACACCTTCCACCCCAGCCTTAAGTTCACCTGGATCATCTCTAACACCTCTCTCCCCTTCCTGGACCTCTCTGTCTCCATCTCGGGCAACCACCTAGAAACTGATATCCATTTCAAGCCCACCGACTCCCACAGCTACCTAGAATACACCTCCTCCCACCCACCTTCCTGCAAAAATGCCATCCCCTATTCCCAATTCCTTCGCCTCCACCGCATCTGCTCCCAGGATGAGGCATTCCACTCCCGTACATCTCAGATGTCCTCGTTTCTCAAGGACTGCAACTTCCCCCAACTCAGTGGTCGAGAACGCACTCGACCATGTCTCCCGCATTTCCCGTAACTCATCCCTCACACCCCATCCCCATAATAACAACCAAAAAAAGAATCCCCCTCGTTCTCACGTACCACCCCACCAACCTCCGGATCCAACGCATCATCCTCCGACACTTCCGCCATCTGCAATCCGACCCCACAACCAAAGACATTTTTCCCTCCCCACCCTTATCTGCTTTCCGGAAGGACCACTCTCTCCGTGACTCCCTTGTCCCCTCCACACTCCCCTCCAGCCCCACCACACCCGGCACTTTTCCCTGCAACCGCAGGAAGTGCTACACCTGCCCCTACACCTCCCCCCTCACCCCCATCCCAGGCCGCAAGAAGACTTTCCACATCAAGCAGATGTTCACCTGCTCATCTGCTAATGTAGTATATTGCATCCGCTGTTCCCGGTGTGGCCTCCTCTACATCGGGGAAACCAAGCCGAGGCTCGGGGACCGCTTTGCAGAACACCTACGCTCGGTTCGCACTAAACAACTGCACCTTCCAGTCGCGAACCATTTCAACTCCCCCTTCCACTCCTTGGACAACATGTCCATCCTGGGCCTCCTGCAGTGCCACAGTGATGCCACCCGAAGGTTGCAGGAACAGCAACTTATATTCCGCTTGGGAACCCTGCAGCCCAATGGTATCAATGTGGATTTCACAAGCTTCAAAATCTCCCCTCCCCCTACCGCATCCCAAAACCAGCCCAGCTCGTCCCCGCCTCCCTAACCTGTTCTTCCTCCCACCTATCCCCTCCTCCTACCTCAAGCCGCACCCCCAATTCCTACTTACTAACCTCATCCCGCCCCCTTGACCTGTCCGTCCTCCCTGGACTGACCTATCCCCTCCCTACCTCCCCACCTACACTCACCTATACTGGCTCCATCCCCGCCTCTTTGACCTGTCTGTTTCCTCTCCACCTATCTTCTCCTCTATCCATCTTCTATCTGCCTCCCCCCTCTCCCTATTTATTTCAGAACCCCCTTCCCCTCCCCCATTTCTGATGAAGGGTCTAGGCCCGAAACGTCAGCCTTCCTGCTCCTAAGATGCTGCTTGGCTTGCTGTGTTCATCCAGCTCTGCACCTTGTTATCTCTAGTGTAAAGGTTTTAATCAGTTGTAACTTTCACAACTTGAAGGAGATGCGTTTGATGCCAAAGAATTACAGAGTAGATAGTATAGATTTGTGGCAGGCTATCCAGTCAGATAAAGATGTTATAGTTGGGTCTCCTTTGGCATCTTGAACAAGTGATTGTCAAGATGCATTTAACATGAACTAATTTTCCTTATTTAATATGCAGCACCAATCAAACCTCTGAACAAAGGCTAACAATTTACTGATAAGCTTTGGAGGAAAAATAATTGTTCATACAGAAATAAAATGTTCACACTAATTGAAGCAAATACAAGGAGAAAAATGCTATTAGCATTGGTGCTTGTGGATTAAAAATATTTCTATAGGCTCGGCTATTCCAAATTTTGTGGGTGAAGTGAGATATAAGGCAGGAATGGATCACAAAAATGAAAATTTGACTGGGAATTTCAGACAGAAGTTCAGAGATTACAATAAGGCCAGCACTGGATAGCAGCAAAGTTACACCTGACTGACAATGTCTATTCTCGGCTCCTATGATGCTGCTTGGCCTGCTGTGTTCATCCAGCCCTGCATCTTGTTGTCTCTATTGCAGTCTATTGATTTTCGCTCAGTTCTGACTCAGCGAGGCACTTCTGGTAGCATAGAACCTCTCAAAACCAGAGCTTAGAAGTGAAAGCTAAAAAAATTAAACCTACTCTAATACCACAGTGACATATTTCTGACAGTTGCTATGTTATATAAAGTCAGTGAAAGTTATGTTTTGCATTAATTTGAGAATTGACTGACTGGCATGCTCGGATGTCTGCGATGAAAATTAAATCTTTGTAATTTCAGCTATTTGTTGATCTGTGTCAATTCTCACTTTGATTTTCTAGTTACAAGGAATGTACACAACACTCTTAATAAAACTTCTTTTTATCCCTTGTATATCATTAGGAGTTGCAGGCCAGCTGATTTAAGGTTTGAAGTTTACTTGCAAGTAAGATATTCAACCTAATACTAATGTTCTTTCTTTTTCCAGCTTATAGTGTTTCCAGTTTATGGTGATGATGCAATGCATGACCTTTAAGAGAAGGTATTTGAATGAAATGCCCTTCAAAAATGTTATATTCTCTTCAGCTTTTGTGATTGGCAAAACTGTAATCACAATTTTCACCACTCAGACCGATTAATTAATTTTGGAACTATGTACTGTTATCATGGAGCCTCAGTCAATGGGATCACTTCCCCTGATTTTCAGGAATTCATGGGGACCTTGCCCCTAATCTCCTAAACTTTGCTCTTGGGTGTTAAAAGTCCCCTGACAGGCTTTGCGCTACTGAAACAAGTTCAACTGGACCAGTTTCAATTTCCATTCTAAACTGGTCCAGTCAACACTGGTTTAGATTCCAAAAGAAAATAGTTGAGTAAAATCAAAAGTCTTTGTGACTTTAATGTACAAAAATTAAAATATACTAAAGGTGTATTACTCCAAACATGTTTGTGTTGTTGAAGGCCATTCTGTTTTGGAACTTATGTGTAAGATACATTACCGTGCAAACATTTTCAATATTTGCATTTACAAATATGTTGCAAATTATATGAACAATCATACTGGTCCTAAAGTTCAAATCTGGCCTATTGCATTTAAGAAGTAGAATTTAATATGTCTACATAGGTGGAAAGTTCTCCTGTGTGAGGTGGCGAGCTTGGAAGCAGGAAGGAAACTGATGGGGTTGTTGTGTAGCCAAACCCCAATCTTCTCAGCTCCAGCAGAGTTAAATACTAGGATTAACTTCCACAATTGACCCTCCTATGCTGCCACTAACTGAGGCCCTTACATAGCCAATTAAAGACAATGAAATGGCCTCAACCCAATGCTACTGGGATTTGTCCAACAGCTTGTGGTGTGACAATGTGTGCTTTTAAAATGTTGTAAACCTGGTACTGAGGTGTCTGCTCCATGGAAAGCAGACTAAATAGCTGTGGGTTTTTAAAATTAGACAAAAGAAGCACAACTGGGTGGAGTCATGCTCACATAGACCCAGAGTTTTAGTTTTTGCTTTCACTCGTTGAAGTTAGTTGTTTCTTTGGAGTTGGAGTTGAAGCTGCTAGATACAGCTCTCTCTCTCTTTCTTGTTCTCTCTCTCGCCCTCTCTCTCCCTCTGTCTTTGCTGGTAGATGCACTCTGTCAGTTTTCCCTTTCTCCTGGACTGGAGGAGATAACAAGCAAGGGAAATCTGTTTTGCTGAATTTGCCTTCGGCAAGGGGGTGTTTATGGGATGCTGCTATATTGGAACAGTTGATGAGCAGTAGTTAAATATATCCTTTTTATTAAGTATCTTTGTAGAGTTAAAATTATGCCTTTTTTGTTTGCATTTTAACTGTGGTGTAAAAATATGTTTTGCTTAAAGCTTAGTAGTGTGACCAATTGAATTACACCTGGAACATAGCACCTTGCATTTGCCTTAAAATAAGATAAATGTTAGGGGCTAGCCTATCTTCTGATAGGTTTTGAGGGGTTTCGGTCTAGTCTATAACAGTGGGCCCGTTACCAATCTTTAGGAGTGACAGGTGAAAGAGAGAGTGTGGCTGCTTGTCACCTCTAGGTGGGAATGAGGTGTGTGGGGGTCTCTATCAAAAAGCAATTGGTGCCTGATTAAACAAACCCACTGGCTGTCAGGGAGGTGTGGGGTGGTGCAATCGCTGGGATTCACCTCCCTCCTCTCCCCATGATACTCAACTTAAGGATCCACATCCTCCCTGAACCCCACATCACTTACTCTTGTTCTGGGTCCTCCATGATCCTCTGACAGGAGAGGCCTGGCATTGCCAGATTGGCTGGTGCTCGGTGGGTCTTCCTTTGGAAGACTATCAAGAGAGGACCCCTAATGCCTGAACAAGATCCTACTTAAAGCTTCTCTGCCTGAAAGAGTACTCTTCCTGCCTAAGTAGCTTAATTCATGGTCCTTCTTTTCATAAAGATGGCCATGTTCTGTTAATCAAAAATGAACAGCTTCAAACATAATGCACAGTTAAACATTAACATGTGGTACACGATGTTTGAGGCACACTGTGTTCATCCGCTGCAATCTAAGTTTGAGTTTAGTCCTTTAACCCTGAGAAAGGGGCTAAAGGCTCCCTCTGCTCTCTCAGCTGTACAGGTTTGAGAGTACAGTGTGTGCTGGCAGTCTTAAATCCAAACTGCACAACATCAAAGAGCTTAGTTTTGAGAAACTGAAAAGCCAGGTTAGTTGTACTAAAGGCATTGTGTTTTTCTGAAACTGGGAGAATAGGTGTAAATCCCACAAAGGGTATGAATGAGAAACATTGGAAGCCTCCAGTACTCTAATGTTTAATGCTTACCAGCCTCTGTTACACCTCATATTGTAAAATTTCAGCACAGGGTAGGAATTGAACTTGCAGCATGCACTGTACAGTGCTACTTTAGGTGGTGCCTTTACTCATTGGGTCATCAGGACCTGATCATTAACTTTTCATTGTTTCATAACAAGCTATCTTTTTTATTTCTACAACTGGAACATATTAATTGTTCCAGCTGCTTTACTCAATTGGTAGAAAGTGACTGCAGGTGTGCATTGCCCTAGATTGCAAAGATGCCAATGGTCGATGTAAGGACTGCTGCCCTCCAGCATCACTCTGATAATGCTGTCAGTGTTACTCCAGCAGATGAAATATAAATACAGTATACGGGGTCAGACAAAAATTGCAAAGAGCCAACCTGACAAACTGGTTTCATGCTTCACCAGATAGCCAGTTAACTCAGACAAAGATCCCCATTTCAACAAATAGACAGTTACTAAACAACACAGGAAGTGCATTGCTCTTAGTTGTTTTTAAAGTACCTACCTATTTACTGCCAACACTTTCTTCCAGTCACTGGTATCATCAGTTCATGCAAAAGGGAGGAGCATAAACAATTGCCATAATTTCCAAAGAAGAAGTGCATATATGTACAAAAAGTATAATAGACAAATTGTCCCATTGTATGCATACAATTCATTAATTTAAAAAATGTAAACGCAAGTGGTTCAAGTTAGTTTGATTTGCTTTTAATGCTTGCAACTTGCAGATCATGAGTTCAATTCATTATTAACAGGTTATGGGCCACCTTGAGGAAAATGCTGTAGAAATTGCAATCTCTCTGAACTGATCTGAAATGATTCTGAGTATTGTTAAGTGAATATGAAAATTGCAAATTTCACCCAGATCCTTTTTCATATCTGAATACAGCTGAGGAGAGTTCGCAAATTAATTGATACCTAGACCACAATTCCCAAAGATTATAAGAAAATTACTTAAAAAAATCGACTTCAGAATTCCACGGTTGTTGTATTAGAATTTCTGTCAGAATTTTAGTGTGATTAAATGGCAAAGAGCCATTTAGAAAGTCTGCTCTATCCACATTTTATTAAATGGACTTTTGTCCATTAAAATGGAATTGTAAAATCAAACACTGAAAACTTGATGGGTGGTATAACTTAATTTTCTTCTAGTGCTGCACACTCCTCAGTAACACACTTCAGTAATGACACACCACTGACAGAAAAAAGGGGAAGTGAGATGTTGGAATGTGATTTGATAACCCCACCATAAAAAAAAGTTGTGCCACACTTCATGTTTTTAAATATAATCAACATTTTCAAATGGCATAATCTTACTTGATGTGTTGTATAAATGGCATGGCAGACTGGAGAACATCAGCAGAAAAGATTAAAATGTTTGGTGAAATTTCACACTTACTATCAAATCCAGTTTCCACTTGTGTGAATTACAGGTTCACTGGGCAAGGAATATAATTTTTAGTTCCATTAAATAATATACACTCACTTATAATTCTACATGTACACATCAAAAGTTGTCAATACAATCTTGCTGGGATACAGAATACATTCGGTCTGTTTACCTGTTTTGACTTAAATCGAAGAACTTTTTTCTCTTACCTCCTAACACCATTCCAGTTTGATAGCACTTTCTGAGGCGGCAGGCTGGACAGTTCTTCCTTCGAATTTTGTCAATGATGCAATCGTTCCTTCCAGCGCATAGATACTTATGCTGCCCTGAAAATTAGAAGGGAGATCATGTTATTTTTTGCAAAACTGCTGCAACATACATTGAAACATGACAATTGAAGATAACAGGCATGAAATGAGATATAGCAAACTCTAGGCAGAACAAGATTGGATATTAAACATTCATATTAACATCAATGGAAATAAAAACCAGGAAAGATGTAAACCTTGCTGGCACCATATTAATTGTCTCCAGATACTTTCCGTGCAGAAGAATTTCAGAAGTGGCTAAGAAGGATTCTTAAGCTGAAATTTGGGTTAACCCATAATCGGGGGGTTTAGATTTTAGATTTTTTAAATCAACCTGTTCAGACATCTGAAGCAGGTGTAACTTGAACCCAGATCTTTTGAAGCAGAGGTAGGACACTACCACAGTGCCATAAGAGCCCTTAAAAAAATCTTTGTTGCCTGGAAAGTGCTCTATGGTGTCCATTGATGGTGGAAAAGATGATATAAATACAAGTCTGTCATGCCCCTATTCAGATATGTTATGATACATGTCTGGGGAAGGTGAGACCTGCACCAAGACCTTCTGACCAGACTAGGGACGTTAACACTGCACCACAAGAGCCCTCCCCATTTAATGTAAATCTTCTTTAAAGTTGTACCCACGTGCTGACAATTCATTTAAATCAACCTGTTCAGACATATATGACATACACCCAGGACAGATAGGACTTGAGACTGGACCTCCTGGCTCAGAGACATGGACACACCTATTGTACTACAGAAACCCCGCCATTCAGTGTAACATGACATGACATTAATGGTATAGGGCACATTGATTCTATTCTCTCCTTTATTACCCTTTTGCCCATAATGTACAGGAGAATCCCTTTGGATTCTCCTTAACCTATTTCCCAAAGCTATCTCATGACCCCTTTATTCCCTCCTGTCTTCTGTCTTAAGTATACTTGTACTGTCCTTATACTCCTTGAGGGATTCACTCGATCCCAGCTGTCTATACCTGCCATATGCCTGTTGCTTTTTCTTGACCAGAGCCTCAATTTTTCTAGTCATCCAGCATTCCCTACATTTACCAGCCTTCCCCTTCACACAGACAGGGACATACTATCTCTGGACTCTGGTTATCCCGTCTTAGAAGGTCTTCCACTTCCCAACCATCCCTTTACCTGTGAATCGCCCTTTCACAATCAACTTTTGAAATTTCCTGTCTAATACCTTCACAATTGGCCTTATTTCAATTTAGAACTTTAACTTTTAGATCATTCTATCCTTTTCCATCCTTTTCAAACTAATAGAATTATGGTCACAGGCCCCAAAGTGCTCCTCCACTGACACCTCAGTCTCTTGCCCTGCCTTATTTCCCAAGAGAAGGTCAGGTTTTGCTCCTTCTCTAGGAGGTACATCCACATATTAAATGAGAAAATTTTCTTGTACACATATTTAACAAATGCCTTTTCTTCCAAACCCTTAACAATGGGGTTATTACAATAGTAATATTTCTGTTGGAAGGAGGCAAGAGCTACAGGTAGGTAACTCCAGGTGGTGAGTTATGGGAATGGGGTGGGGTTGAAGCCAACAGTGTTACACTGGAAATGCCGATCTAATTCAAGAAAACAGGCCTTCAAAATAAATCTGCCTTAAGATGAAATGACATCAAGTGGAGCCAATTACAGTGAGTAACTTCAGTAATGCATGCTTGATAATGAAAGAAAAATCTCCCATCCATGAAGTCCATCCAAAACTTATAAATCTTCTCACATGGTCAATCGTTTACAAATACAAGCTCTTTTGTATTCAGACCCCACATCAAAGACAGATAATCCTTTAATAGACACTTTAAATTCTCAATCAAATGGTGAACACAAAACTCTCTGCTTAGATAATTGTAGTTGTTGAAATCCAGCCAAACATTCACAATGATATAATATAGTAGTTCATAAATGTTAATATGCGTTACCCTCTGGACTGATTAGCTAATGGCCCTAAAGTCCTTGATCCTACACTTGTACCTACGTACAAACTTTCTATGATTCATGAACCAGGGCACTGTGGTTGCTCTGTTCCACTGAGATCAGCAATTGTGCTTGTTTAAAGAAGTCACCAAAGTGGACAAATGTATACTTTTCAATGTTATCACCCTTCAGCAGATATTTTGCCCATTATTTTTCAAACTTATTTATATCTCTTTGCAGACTCTGTTGTCTCTTGACAACTTACTTTCCTAGCTATTTTGGTAGCATTCATACATTTAGCTACCTTCGTCCTGATCATTGATGTCAATTGGAAATAGTTTATGCTGCAGAACTGATGTCTTTTGTACTTCCGCAGTTACAGCTTGCCAACCCAAAAATGGAGTAGGTGTTTCCAACAGCAAGATGACTGGCAGAGATTGCAGCTGATGGCCAATGCATGAAGAAATGGTGGTTATAGCATCACACAATGGTGACAGATCCTCCTGGCCATTGCAGCTCCCTTGTTGGTTGTCATGTTGGCTGTTTCATTTTCTCCTTGCTGCTGGCTTCAGCCAAGCTAGTGGTGGTCTTGGCAAAAAATGACACCACCCAAAAAATTTCTGAACTTTCTGAAGAAGGGTCCCGACCAGAAATGTCGGCTTTCCTGTTCCTTTGATGCTACCTGGCCTGCTGTGTTCCTCCAGTTCCATGCTTCGTTATCTCTGACTCCAGCATCTGCAGTTCTTACTATCTCACCATCCTTTGATAATTTGTTTTCTTTATCAGATTTGAGCATACAATCTTTCCCTCTGTGCTCTCCATCTCTGTGGACTCCCCCATTATCTGCTCCCCTCTATTCCTGCTAATACCCTTGAGATGACACTATGTCTTTAAGTGGTGTAGATTGTCCTAGTTTCTTTGTATGAAGAAATGTTGAGACAGATGTGCAAAGCTGTCTGCTCAGTGCCAATAAAGATATCAGCTTGTGAGGCTTGTTTTTTTTTTAAAGTTGGAACAATAAAAGCAGCCTGAATGGGTGGGGTCAAGATCCTACAGAACCAGGATTTTTAGCTTTAGCTTTCTACAGTTGCTGGGGTCTTGAAACTCAATATGGAAGCTTTTATTCCTCTTTCTGTTACCGTTGAAAGCTGGGGTTCTCTTTCTGCTACTGGAATTGCATTTGAGACAATCTGTTTTAATGTATTTTCCTTTGCCAAGGGTGTGTTTATGGGATTTTGTTATGTTGGAACCAGTAATTAGTAGTAATTAATATATATTATTTTGTTAAGCATTTCGACAGAGTTACAGTTAAGCTAATTCTTTTATTTTTATTTTGCCTGTATTTTAACCATAGTGTAAAAATAACGTGTGTTTTGCTTAAAGTCAAGTATTTTGACCAATTGAATTGCATCTGGAATGTACCACCTGACACATCTTTAAAATACAAAAAGGTTAGGGTCTAGGCGATCTTCTTAATATATTTTGAGGGGGTCCATAACAATCTGCAAGCCCACACTCTGCAATGCAATCTTCTTTCTTTCCTTCCCACATGCTCTACCTCCCTTACCTATCATGAGTATTCTCTTCAATCCCAAATCTTCTACCCCTGCCTCTATGTTCCTCATCAGGAGCCTAATACCATAGGCCTATGCACCTGACAGTCAGCCAGTCTCCCAATCTAGCTAGTTGTAACAAAGAAATAGATTCCAAAATTTATAACCTGGGCTGCCACTAACTTCTGTTGTGTGGTATATGTTAGAGTTTAGATTTTGAACTAGTAACAGGTAGGGTTTTTGTCTGTGTATCTGAGGGAGTTCAATGATTAATTTGTCTATATTTCTGAAGCCATGCATTTTTTTCAAAGCCATTATCGCTCCAGTTAGTCTGTCTCTCATAATGAGAATTTGTTTGCATTGTGAGAGTTTTATGAGTGGATAGAGTAAGCATTGAGGAGCATTAGCTTGCTTTCAATTAGAAGATTCAGGATTTTTTTTCCTTCTGTGAAAATCCCATAGTTTGGAAGTTTTTATTTTCAGTGTGCAGAAATTCTGGATAAAGTTGAATTTGTGACACACTTTCTCCTAGATAAAAAAAAAGGAAATACATAATCTCAGCGTAGAGGCTTTAGTTGTAAGTTCCAGACTAAAAACAACTGATTAGAACGCTAAGATTGAGAATTGAAAGATGCAGTAAGTCATACCTATAAAAGTGATAGAGGAGGGAATTCTCCTGGGTCTTTGAGTACTTCAATGCAATTTGTATTGGGATAGATAAGTTTGTACCTTTCAGTTTGCTTTGAAATCTTTCAAATTTATATTACACATAAACTGCAGTTTATTTTATCTTTTCTTTTGTGTGATAAGCTCCTGTTTTATTGTCAAAACCAAATCTGCATCATTGTGTGCTTGCATTTCAGTAAAAGAACTTCTCAACAGATAAACACTAAACAAAATGTGATCTATCAAGTCAGATTACAGTCTGGAATCTGACTTGTCCAATTATAACATCAGCTGCGATCATAACAGTAAGCCCTGCAGGAAACATATTTTCATGAGTTTTCTCAGTGGTTAAAAGTAATCTTCCCACTACCCCATAAATATTGCAGGTCTAAATCAGGAACTCCAGACCCTCCAATTCTGTTGAGGAACCTTTGCAAAGATCATGGCTAAGCAGAACTTATTCTTTCTGAGAAGCAACATATACAAATCTTTATAAATAAAATAATAAGAAATTAGAAAGTCAAGTTGGAATAAGTGATCCATAAACACATTCATATTTATTAATCATCTTCATAAGGCTTCATTATTTATTAGCACTGTATTTATGCCTGAATCATTTTTACATGCAAACTTAACCGTTGATTTAAGTGTGTATTATCTCAGTGCTGGGGGATTGGGAGACTGATGGCTGGTACTGATGGTGATTTTGTCTGAGATGACATTCATTTCAATGATTTTGCATACTTCACTCCTGCTGCTGTTGGAGAGCTTGATTTGATGCAACTGTGCTACCGCCACCATGAAAAAACGTTGCTATGTGTGACTATCCTCACAGTCCACTTTTACTAAGAATGAAATAATGTCTCTGAGAAAATTAACTCATTGTGCCTTAACAGTCTCCTATGTCTAGTTTGAAAGCTCACTGGACTCTTACTTACTATACTATCCTATACTACATACCATGACATAACTTTAACTCTACCAAAAATCAAAGTTTCTTTTGAAATTAGCCCCTTAGTGCTGAGGTTAGGAGCAGTTATTTCTGTCCTTGCTTCATGATCATCTACTCCCTGCTCTTTCTGCTCACTGATGGCTGCACCTTATGTTGTATATTTCACCTCATAGTTAGTTATATCTTCCTAACTGGCAATATCTGTGCTGATGCTCAAATAAGAAGTCATGATGAATTGATGGAATCAGATATTGAAATGGATTCTCTGGATCAAGCAAGCAGCTTCCCAATACAGAAGGAGACTCTTATGTAATTTATCACATTTAATGTGAAAGCTGACTTCCAAATTCTCCATCTCTCACCCTTACACCCTAGTTCTGTTGTGTCTGCCCAGCAAATAAGACCATAAGACATAGGAGCAGAATCAGCCCATTGAGATGTCCCCACCCCAAACTGTCCACCTTCCTACACACCTATTCACTCCATCCTTCCCTCTGACCAACCACAATAACCCCCTACCTGCATCCTTTGAGTTCCACCTCACCTATGGGGGAGGAGGTGACCTCGTGGTATTATCGCTGGACTGTTAATCCAGAGGCTCAGATAATGTTCTGGGGACTTGGGTTCGAATCCCACCATGACAGATGGTGGAATTTGAATTCAATAAATATCTGGAATTAAGAATCTAATGACGACTGTAAATCCATTGCCCATTGTTGGAAAAACCCATCTGGTTCACCAATGTCCTTTAGGGAAGGAAACTGCCATCCTTACCTGGTCTGGTCTACATGTGACTCCAGGCCCACAGCAATGTGTTTGACTTTTAACTGCCCTCTGGGCAATTAGGGATGGGCAATAACTGTTAGTCTAGCCAGCGACTCCCTTGGTCTGTGAATGAATTAAAAAACCCCTCCCACCAGTCGCTATTTATTTCTGGGCTCTCTTCCCCCTCCCCAGTCCTGAAGAAAGGTTTTGGTCTGAAACTTTAACTTTCCTGCTCCTCCGATGCTGTCTGGCCTGCTGTACTTTTCCAGTTCCGTATTTATTGACTCTAGCTTCCAACATCTGCAGTCCTTACTGTCTCCATTCAGCCCTTTGAGACTGCTCTGCCATTCAATCATGACAGATATGTTTCTCAATCTCATTCTCCTGTCTTCTTGCCATAACCCTTGATCCTCTTAATAATCAAGAACCTATCTATTTTTGAGCTATAGGCACTCAATGACTTGGCCTCCA
Source organism: Rhincodon typus (assembly GCF_021869965.1). Lineage (NCBI taxonomy): Eukaryota > Metazoa > Chordata > Chondrichthyes > Orectolobiformes > Rhincodontidae > Rhincodon > Rhincodon typus. Next base: position 108,018,445 of record NC_063337.1, on the reverse strand, counting down.
CAGTCCTCTGCATAAATTAATTCACAGATTTGCCACCCTCTGGCTGAAGAAATTCCTCCTCATGTCACATCTAAAGGGTTGTCTCTTCACTCTGATGATGTGCCCTCAGTGTCTTAGAACATAGAACATAAAACTCTATAGCACAGTACAGGCCCTTCGGCCCACGATGTTGTGCCCAACTTTTACCCTAATCCTAAGGTCTACCTAACCTCCACCCCTACTTTATACTATCATCCATATGCCTAGCTAATAGCCGCTTAAATGCCCCTATTGAGGCTGACTCCACCACCCTTTCCGGCAATGCATTCCACACCCCGGCCACTCTGAGTAAAGAACCTACCTCTGACGTCTCCCCTATATCTACCTCCACTCACTTTAAAATTATGCCCCCTCGTAATAGTTACATCCACCCTAGGAAAAAGTCTCTGGCTGTCTACTCTATCTATACCTCTGATCATTTTGTACATCTCCATCAAGTCAACTCTCATCCTTCGTCGTTCTAAAGAGAAAAGCCCTAGCTCTCTCAACCTTTCCTCGTACGACCTTCCCTCCATTCCAGGCAACATCCTGGTAAATCTCCTCTGCACCTTTTCCAGCATTTCCACATCTTTCCTGTAATGATGTGACCAGAACAGGACACAATTCTCCAGATGTGGCCAAACCAGGGTTTTGTATAGCTGGAGCATAACTTCACGGCTCTTGAACTCAATCCCTCTATTAGTGAAAGCTAATGAAATCAATCCTACTTGTTGTTTGCCCTTCTTCCACTCTGGCATTTCAATGTCACTGCTTATGGAATAAAATTTCCTTCACATAGAAAGTCTAATTTGCTCATAATGAAATGACATCAAAGTATCTTTGAATATTCTGTGCTGATCATGTTTTCAGACGCAACTGATGTGAGACAATTGGTTAAGATTACTGCTTACAGTTCTGATGAAAAATCATTGGACTCAAAATGTTAAAATCTGCTTTCTTCCCATTGATGCTGCCAGGCCTGCTGAGCTTCACCAGCAATGTCTGTTTTTGTTAATGTTAATACTTAAATATAAACTAATAACTTAGAATAGACAAATATAACCATGAGACCTTTCTCTAAGGTTGAAGGGAAATGCAGCCAATACTGTAGGCATGGTGGGATATGAAGCCACATCTGTGCGAATCAGTGCAACTCACAGTGTCGAGTTGATTAGGGACCAGGTGGGAAACATAAAGAGAACATGAAGGCGATATGTCCAGAACATGTACAGCCCAATTTATTAGTAAGGATATGTGATGTAACTATCAGAACACAGTATGGAATCACCAACATTCCTTACTATCAGAATATGTTATAAGGAATTTTAGATGGTGGGACAAGGATGGGTGTAAGGGTTATTGGTGAAGTCTGCTTTAACTGCAGTACTTGCTGCATCATCTTCGTTGTGTTGCGCTCCAAAGCCCTAGCTGTCTTTGTAGGTTACGTGGAACAATCCCTCTTCCGTACCTACACCGGCCCTAAACCCCACCTCTTCCTCTGTTACATTGATGACTGTATCGGCGCCGCCTCGTGCTCCCACGAGGAGCTCGAACAGTTCATCCACTTCACTAACACCTTCCACCCCAACCTTAAGTTTACCTGGACCATCTCTAACACCTCTCTCCCCTTCCTGGACCTCTCTGTCTCCATATCGGGCAACCACCTAGAAACCGATATTCATTTCAAGCCCACCGACTCCCACAGCTACCTAGAATACTCCTCCTCCCACCCACCTTCCTG